>NC_041726.1:4040360-4188563 GCF_900700375.1 Denticeps clupeoides | reverse complement strand
AATGATTTTTTAAAGAGCTCAAATCCAATATCAATAAATGTCTTCTTCAAGACAGAGCATCTTTTCCATGTAATCCTTGCTATTTAACACAGTGCATCCAGCGAATGTTTACCCTAAAAGGAGTGCTGGTGAGCTACTTAACTGTGAGTTAGTGTGGCCGTGATCGTATAGTGGTTAGTACTCTGCGTTGTGGGCCGCAACCCGGTTCGAATCCGGGTCACGGCAGTCTTGGATAGACAATTTTTAATGAAAATATTTGAAAAATTCCTCTTAAAATTAAACATAAGATTGGTGATTCTTTGGGGAAGCAAATCCAACAACAACACATTTTAAGTGTTTAGAGGCCTCTCAAAAATGTCGAATCTAATGCCTGACAGCCAATTAAGATTTCCCAATCCTAGTAAGGCCAATGAACCATAGCCTCTGCAGGGCCAGTGGCGCAATGGATAACGCGTCTGACTACGGATCAGAAATTCTAGGTTCGACTCCTGGCTGGCTCGTCATTTGTGTTCTTTGTATCACTTGCTTTAAATTGATTTTTTAAAGAGCTCAAATCCAATATCAATAAATGTCCCTTCTTCAAGACAGAGCATCTTTTTCCATGTAACTCCTTTGCTATTTAACACAGTGCATCCAGCGAATGTTTACCCTAAAAGGAGTGCTGGTGAGCTACTTAACTGTGAGTTAGTGTGGCCGTGATCGTATAGTGGTTAGTACTCTGCGTTGTGGCCGCAGCAACCCCGGTTCGAATCCGGGTCACGGCAGTCTTTGTATAGACAATATTTTAATGAAAATATTTGAAAAATTCCTCTTAAATTAAACATAAGATTGTCTTTGGGAGCAAATCCACAACACATTTTAGTGTTTAGGCCTCTCAAAAATTGTCGAATCCAATGCCTGACAGCCAATTAAGATTCCCAATCCTAGTAAGGCCAATGAACCATAGCCTCTGCAGGGCCATTGGCGCAATGGATAACGCGTCTCACTACGGATCACAAGATTCTAGGTTCGACTCCTGGCTGGCTCGTGCATTTGTGTTCATTTTATCACTGCTTTAAAATTATTTTTTAAAGAGCTCAAATCCAATATCAATAAATGTCCCTTCTTCAAGACAGAGCATCTTTTTCCATGTAACTCCTTTGCTATTTAACACAGTGCATCCAGCGAATGTTTACCCTAAAAGGAGTGCTGGTGAGCTACTTAACTGTGAGTTAGTGTGGCCGTGATCGTATAGTGGTTAGTACTCTGCGTTGTGGCCGCAGCAACCCCGGTTCGAATCCGGGTCACGGCAGTCTTTGGATAGACAATTTTTTAATGAAAAATATTGAAAAATTCCTCTTAAATTAAACATAAGATTGTCTTTGGGAGCAAATCCACAACACATTTTAGTGTTTAGGCCTCTCAAAAATTGTCGAATCCAATGCCTGACAGCCAATTAAGATTCCCAATCCTAGTAAGGCCAATGAACCATAGCCTCTGCAGGGCCAGTGGCGCAATGGATAACGCGTCTGACTACGGATCAGAAGATTCTAGGTTCGACTCCTGGCTGGCTCGTGCATTTGTGTTCTTTTGATCATTGCTTTAAAATATTTTTTTAAAGAGCTCAAATCCAATATCAATAAATGTCCCTTCTTCAAGACAGAGCATCTTTTTCCATGTAACTCCTTTGCTATTTAACACAGTGCATCCAGCGAATGTTTACCCTAAAAGGAGTGCTGGTGAGCTACTTAACTGTGAGTTAGTGTGGCCGTGATCGTATAGTGGTTAGTACTCTGCGTTGTGGCCGCAGCAACCCCGGTTCGAATCCGGGTCACGGCAGTCTTTGGATAGACAATTTTTTAATGAAAATATTTGAAAAATTCCTCTTAAATTAAACATAAGATTGTCTTTGGGAGCAAATCCACAACACATTTTAGTGTTTAGGCCTCTCAAAAATTGTCGAATCCAATGCCTGACAGCCAATTAAGATTCCCAATCCTAGTAAGGCCAATGAACCATAGCCTCTGCAGGGCCAGTGGCGCAATGGATAACGCGTCTGACTACGGATCAGAAGATTCTAGGTTCGACTCCTGGCTGGCTCGTGCATTTGTGTTCTTTTTATCACTGCTTTAAAATTATTTTTTTAAAGAGCTCAAATCCAATATCAATAAATGTCCCTTCTTCAAGACAGAGCATCTTTTTCCATGTAACTCCTTTGCTATTTAACACAGTGCATCCAGCGAATGTTTACCCTAAAAGGAGTGCTGGTGAGCTACTTAACTGTGAGTTAGTGTGGCCGTGATCGTATAGTGGTTAGTACTCTGCGTTGTGGCCGCAGCAACCCCGGTTCGAATCCGGGTCACGGCAGTCTTTGGATAGACAATATTTTAATGAAAATATTTGAAAAATTCCTCTTAAATTAAACATAAGATTGTCTTTGGGAGCAAATCCACAACACATTTTAGTGTTTAGGCCTCTCAAAAAATTGTCGAATCCAATGCCTGACAGCCAATTAAGATTCCCAATCCTAGTAAGGCCAATGAACCATAGCCTCTGCAGGGCCAGTGGCGCAATGGATAACGCGTCTGACTACGGATCAGAAGATTCTAGGTTCGACTCCTGGCTGGCTCGTGCATTTGTGTTCTTTTGATCATTGCTTTAAAAATATTTTTTAAAGAGCTCAAATCCAATATCAATAAATGTCCCTTCTTCAAGACAGAGCATCTTTTTCCATGTAACTCCTTTGCTATTTAACACAGTGCATCCAGCGAATGTTTACCCTAAAAGGAGTGCTGGTGAGCTACTTAACTGTGAGTTAGTGTGGCCGTGATCGTATAGTGGTTAGTACTCTGCGTTGTGGCCGCAGCAACCCCGGTTCGAATCCGGGTCACGGCAGTCTTTGGATAGACA
Source organism: Denticeps clupeoides (assembly GCF_900700375.1). Taxonomy (NCBI): domain Eukaryota; kingdom Metazoa; phylum Chordata; class Actinopteri; order Clupeiformes; family Denticipitidae; genus Denticeps; species Denticeps clupeoides. The sequence continues at coordinate 4,185,674 of NC_041726.1, read as the reverse complement.
ATTTTTAAATGAAAACATTTGAAAAATTCCTCTTAAATTAAACATAAGATTGTCTTTGGGAGCAAATCCACAACACATTTTAGTGTTTAGGCCTCTCAAAAATTGTCGAATCCAATGCCTGACAGCCAATTAAGATTCCCAATCCTAGTAAGGCCAATGAACCATAGCCTCTGCAGGGCCAGTGGCGCAATGGATAACGCGTCTGACTACGGATCAGAAGATTCTAGGTTCGACTCCTGGCTGGCTCGTGCATTTGTGTTCTTTTGATCATTGCTTTAAAATGATTTTTTAAAGAGCTCAAATCCAATATCAATAAATGTCCCTTCTTCAAGACAGAGCATCTTTTTCCATGTAACTCCTTTGCTATTTAACACAGTGCATCCAGCGAATGTTTACCCTAAAAGGAGTGCTGGTGAGCTACTTAACTGTGAGTTAGTGTGGCCGTGATCGTATAGTGGTTAGTACTCTGCGTTGTGGCCGCAGCAACCCCTGGTTCGAATCCGGGTCACGGCAGTCTTTGGATAGACAATTTTTTAATGAAAATATTTGAAAAATTCCTCTTAAATTAAACATAAGATTGTCTTTGGGAGCAAATCCACAACACATTTTAGTGTTTAGGCCTCTCAAAAATTGTCGAATCCAATGCCTGACAGCCAATTAAGATTCCCAATCCTAGTAAGGCCAATGAACCATAGCCTCTGCAGGGCCAGTGACGCAATGGATAACGCGTCTGACTACGGATCAGAAGATTCTAGGTTCGACTCCTGGCTGGCTAGTGCATTTGTGTTCTTTTTATCACTGCTTTAAAGTTATTTTTTTAAAGAGCTCAAATCCAATATCAATAAATGTCCCTTCTTCAAGACAGAGCATCTTTTTCCATGTAACTCCTTTGCTATTTAACACAGTGCATCCAGCGAATGTTTACCCTAAAAGAAGTGCTGGTGAGCTACTTAACTGTGAGTTAGTGTGGCCGTGATCGTATAGTGGTTAGTACTCTGCGTTGTGGCCGCAGCAACCCCGGTTTGAATCCGGTTCACGGCAGTCTTTGGATAGACAATTTTTTAATAAAAATATTTGAAAAATTCCTCTTAAATTAAACATAAGATTGTCTTTGGGAGCAAATCCACAACACATTTTAGTGTTTAGGCCTCTCAAAAATTGTCGAATCTAATGCTTTACAGCCAATTAAGATTCCCAATCCTAGTAAGGCCAATGAACTATAGCATCTGCAGGGCCAGTGGCGCAATGGATAACGCGTCTGACTACGGATCAGAAGATTCTAGGTTCGACTCCTGGCTGGCTCGTGCATTTGTGTTCTTTTGATCATTGCTTTAAAATAATTTTTTAAAGAGCTCAAATCCAATATCAATAAATGTCCCTTCTTCAAGACAGAGCATCTTTTTCCATGTAACTCCTTTGCTATTTAACACAGTGCATCCAGCGAATGTTTACCCTAAAAGGAGTGCTGGTGTGCTACTTAACTTTGAGTTAGTGTGGCCGTGATCGTATAGTGGTTACTACTCTGCGTTGTGGCCGGTTCGAATCCGGGTCACGGCAGTCTTTGGATAGACAATTTTTTAATGAAAATATTTGAAAAAATCCTCTTAAATTAAACATAAGATTGTCTTTGGGAGCAAATCCACAACACATTTTAGTGTTTAGGCCTTTAAAAAATTGTCGAATCCAATGCTTGACAGCCAATTAAGATTCCCAATCCTAGTAAGGCCAATGAACCATAGCATCTGCAGGGCCAGTGGCGCAATGGATAACGCGTCTGACTACGGATCAGAAGATTCTAGGTTCGACTCCTGGCTGGCTCGAGCATTTGTGTTCTTTTGATCATTGCTTTAAAATGATTTTTTAAAGAGCTCAAATCCAATATCAATAAATGTCCCTTCTTCAAAACAGAGCATCTTTTTCCATGTAACTCCTTTGCTATTTAACACAGTGCATCCAACGAATGTTTACCCTAAAAGGAGTGCTGGTGAGCTACTTAACTGTGAGTTAGTGTGGCCGTGATCGTATAGTGGTTAGTACTCTGCGTTCTGGCCGCAGCAACCCTGGTTCGAATCCGGGTCACGGCAGTCTTTGGATAGACAATTTTTTAATGAAAATATTTGAAATTCCTCTTAAATTAAACATAAGATTGTCTTTGGGAGCAAATCCACAACACATTTTAGTGTTTAGGCCTCTCAAAAATTGTCGAATCCAATGCCTGACAGCCAATTAAGATTCCCAATCCTAGTAAGGCCAATGAACCATAGCCTCTGCAGGGCCAGTGACGCAATGGATAACGCGTCTGACTGCGGATCAGAAGATTCTAGGTTCGACTCCTGGCTGGCTAGTGCATTTGTGTTCTTTTTATCACTGCTTTAAAGTTATTTTTTTAAAGAGCTCAAATCCAATATCAATAAATGTCCCTTCTTCAAGACAGAGCATCTTTTTCCATGTAACTCCTTTGCTATTTAACACAGTGCATCCAGCGAATGTTTACCCTAAAAGGAGTGCTGGTGAGCTACTTAACTGTGAGTTAGTGTGGCCGTGATCGTATAGTGGTTAGTACTCTGCGTTGTGGCCGCAGCAACCCAGGTTCGAATCCGGGTCATGGCAGTCTTTGGATAGACAACTTTTTAATGAAAATATTTGAAAAATTCCTCTTAAATTAAACATAAGATTGTCTTTGGGAGCAAATCCACAACACATTTTAGTGTTTAGGCCTCTCAAAAAAAATTGTCGAATCCAATGCCTGACAGCCAATTAAGATTCCCAATCCTAGTAAGGCCAATGAACCATAGCCTCTGCAGGGCCAGTGGCGCAATGGATAACGCGTCTGACTACGGATCAGAAGATTCTAGGTTCGACTCCTGGCTGGCTCGAGCATTTGTGTTCTTTTGATCATTGCTTTAAAATTATTTTTTAAAGAGCTCAAATCCAATATCAATAAATGTCCCTTCTTCAAGACAGAGCATCTTTTTCCATGTAACTCCTTTGCTATTTAACACAGTGCATCCAGCGAATGTTTACCCTAAAAGGAGTGCTGGTGAGCTACTTAACTGTGAGTTAGTGTGGCCGTGATCGTATAGTGGTTAGTACTCTGCGTTGTGGCCGCAGCAACCCCGGTTCGAATCCAGGTCACGGCAGTCTTTGGATAGATAATTTTTTAATGAAAATATTTGAAATTCCTCTTAAATTAAACATAAGATTGTCTTTGGGAGCAAATCCACAACACATTTTAGTGTTTAGGCCTCTCAAAAATTGTCGAATCCAATGCCTGACAGCCAATTAAGATTCCCAATCCTAGTAAGGCCAATGAACCATAGCCTCTGCAGGGCCAGTCACGCAATGTATAACGCGTCTGACTATGGATCGGAAGATTCTAGGTTCGACTCCTGGCTGGCTCGTGCATTTGTGTTCTTTTTATCACTGCTTTAAAATAATTTTTTTAAAGAGCTCAAATCCAATATCAATAAATGTCCCTTCTTCAAGACAGAGCATCTTTTTCCATGTAACTCCTTTGCTATTTAACACAGTGCATCCAGCGAATGTTTACCCTAAAAGGAGTGCTGGTGAGCTACTTAACTGTGAGTTAGTGTGGCAGTGATCGTATAGTGGTTAGTACTCTGCGTTGTGGCCGCAGCAACCCCGGTTCGAATCCGGGTCACGGCAGTCTTTGGATAGACAATTTTTAATGAAAATATTTGAAAAATTCCTCTTAAATTAAACATAAGATTGTCTTTGGGAGCAAATCCACAACACATTTTAGTGTTTAGGCCTCTCAAAAAAATTGTCGAATCCAATGCCTGACAGCCAATTAAGATTCCCAATCCTAGTAAGGCCAATGAACCATAGCCTCTGCAGGGCCAGTGGCGCAATGGATAAACGCGTCTGACTACGGATCAGAAGATTCTAGGTTCGACTCCTGGCTGGCTCGAGCATTTGTGTTCTTTTGATCATTGCTTTAAAATGATTTTTTAAAGAGCTCAAATCCAATATCAATAAATGTCCCTTCTTCAAGACAGAGCATCTTTTTCCATGTAACTCCTTTGCTATTTAACACAGTGCATCCAGCGAATGTTTACCCTAAAAGGAGTGCTGGTGAGCTACTTAACTGTGAGTTAGTGTGGCCGTGATCGTATAGTGGTTAGTACTCTGCGTTGTGGCCGCAGCAACCCCGGTTCGAATCCGGGTCACGGCAGTCTTTGGATAGACAATTTTTTAATGAAAATATTTGAAATTCCTCTTAAATTAAACATAAGATTGTCTTTGGGAGCAAATCCACAACACATTTTAGTGTTTAGGCCTCTCAAAAATTGTCGAATCCAATGCCTGACAGCCAATTAAGATTCCCAATCCTAGTAAGGCCAATGAACCATAGCCTCTACAGGGCCAGTGACGCAATGGATAACGCGTCTGACTACGGATCAGAAGATTCTAGGTTCGACTCCTGGCTGGCTCGTGCATTTGTGTTCTTTTTATCACTGCTTTAAAATTATTTTTTTAAAGAGCTCAAATCCAATATCAATAAATGTCCCTTCTTCAAGACAGAGCATCTTTTTCCATGTAACTCCTTTGCTATTTAACACAGTGCATCCAGCGAATGTTTACCCTAAAAGGAGTGCTGGTGAGCTACTTAACTGTGAGTTAGTGTGGCCGTGATCGTATAGTGGTTAGTACTCTGCGTTGTGGCCGCAGCAACCCAGGTTCGAATCCGGGTCATGGCAGTCTTTGGATAGACAACTTTTTAATGAAAATATTTGAAAAATTCCTCTTAAATTAAACATAAGATTGTCTTTGGGTGCAAATCCACAACACATTTTAGTGTTTAGGCCTCTCAAAAATTGTCGAATCCAATGCCTGACAGCCAATTAAGATTCCCAATCCTAGTAAGGCCAATGAACCATAGACTCTGCAGGGCCAGTGGGGCAATGGATAACGCGTCTGACTACGGATCAGAAGATTCTAGGTTCGACTCCTGGCTGGCTCGAGCATTTGTGTTCTTTTGATCATTGCTTTAAAATGATTTTTTAAAGAGCTCAAATCCAATATCAATAAATGTCCCTTCTTCAAGACAGAGCATCTTTTTCCATGTAACTCCTTTGCTATTTAACACAGTGCATCCAGCGAATGTTTACCCTAAAAGGAGTGCTGGTGAGCTACTTAACTGTGAGTTAGTGTGGGCGTGATCGTATAGTGGTTAGTACTCTGCGTTGTGGCCTCAGCAACCCTGGTTCGAATCCGGGTCAAGGCAGTCTTTGGATAGACAACTTTTTAATGAAAATATTGGAAAAATTCCTCTTAAATTAAACATAAGATTGTCTTTGGGAGCAAATCCACAACACATTTTAGTGTTTAGGCCTCTCAAAAAAAATTGTCGAATCCAATGCCTGACAGCCAATTAAGATTCCCAATCCTAGTAAGGCCAATGAACCATAGCCTCTGCAGGGCCAGTGGCGCAATGGATAACGCGTCTGACTACGGATCAGAAGATTCTAGGTTCGACTCCTGGCTGGCTCGAAAATTTGTGTTCTTTTGATCATTGCTTTAAAATGATTTTTTAAAGAGCTCAAATCCAATATCAATAAATGTCCCTTCTTCAAGACAGAGCATCTTTTTCCATGTAACTCCTTTGCTATTTAACACAGTGCATCCAGCGAATGTTTACCCTAAAAGGAGTGCTGGTGAGCTACTTAACTGTGAGTTAGTGTGGCCATGATCGTATAGTGATTAGTACTCTGCGTTGTGGCAGCAGCAACCCAGGTTCGAAACCGGGTCATGGCAGTCTTTGGATAGACAACTTTTTAATGAAAATATTTGAAAAATTCCTCTTAAATTAAACATAAGATTGTCTTTGGGAGCAAATCCACAACACATTTTAGTGTTTAGGCCTCTCAAAAATTGTCGAATCCAATGCCTGACAGCCAATTAAGATTCCCAATCCTAGTAAGGCCAATGAACCATAGCCTCTGCAGGGCCAGTGGCGCAATGGATAACGCGTCTGACTACGGATCAGAAGATACTAGGTTCGACTCCTGGCTGGCTCGAGCATTTGTGTTTTTTTGATCATTGCTTTAAAATGATTTTTTTAAAGAGCTCAAATCCAATATCAATAAATGTCCCTTCTTCAAGACAGAGCATCTTTTTCCATGTAACTCCTTTGCTATTTACCACAGTGCATCCAGCGAATGTTTACCCTAAAAGGAGTGCTGGTGAGCTACTTAACTGTGAGTTAGAGTGGCCGTGATCGTATAGTGGTTAGTACTCTGTGTTGTGGCCGCAGCAACCCCGGTTCGAATCCGGGTCACGGCAGTCTTTGTATAGACAATATTTTAATGAAAATATTTGAAATTCCTCTTAAATTAAACATAAGATTGTCTTTGGGAGCAAATCCACAACACATTTTAGTGTTTAGGCCTCTCAAAATTGTCGAATCCAATGCCTGACAGCCAATTAAGATTCCCAATCCTAGTAAGGCCAATGAACCATAGCCTCTGCAGTGCCAATGGCGCAATGGATAACGCGTCTGACTACGGATCAGAAGATTCTAGGTTCGACTGCTGGCTGGCTCGTGCATTTGTGTTCTTTTTATCACTGCTTTAAAATTATTTTTTAAAGAGCTCAAATCCAATATCAATAAATGTCCCTTCTTCAAGACAGAGCATCTTTTCCATGTAACTCCTTTGCTATTTAACACAGTGCATCCAGCGAATGTTTACCCTAAAAGGAGTGCGGGTGAGCTACTTAACTGTGAGTTAGTGTGGCCGTGATCGTATAGTGGTTAGTACTCTGCGTTGTGGCCGCAGCAACCCCGGTTCGAATCCGGGTCACGGCAGTCTTTGTATAGACAATATTTTAATGAAAATATTTGAAAAATTCCTCTTAAATTAAACATAAGATTGTCTTTGGAAGCAAATCCACAACACATTTTAGTGTTTAGGCCTCTCAAAAATTGTCGAATCCAATGCCTGACAGCCAATTAAGATTCCCAATCCTAGTAAGGCCAATGAACCATAGCCTCTGCAGGGCCAGTGGCGCAATGGATAACGCGTCTGACTACGGATCAGAAGATTCTAGGTTCGACTCCTGGCTGGCTCGTGCATTTGTGTTCTTTTTATCACTGCTTTAAAATTATTTTTTAAAGAGCTCAAATCCAATATCAATAAATGTCCCTTCTTCAAGACAGAGCATCTTTTTCCATGTAACTCCTTTGCTATTTAACACAGTGCATCCAGCGAATGTTTACCCTAAAAGGAGTGCTGGTGAGCTACTTAACTGTGAGTTAGTGTGGCCGTGATCGTATAGTGGTTAGTACTCTGCGTTGTGGCCGCAGCAACCCCGGTTCGAATCCGGGTCACGGAAGTCTTAGGATAGACAATTTTTAATGAAAATATTTGAAAAATTCCTCTTAAATTAAACATAAGATTGTCTTTGGGAGCAAATCCACAACACATTTTAGTGTTTAGGCCTCTCAAAAATTGTCGAATCCAATGCTTGACAGCCAATTAAGATTCCCAATCCTAGTAAGGCCAATGAACTATAGCCTCTGCAGGGCAAGTGGCGCACTGGATAACGCGTCTGACTACGGATCAGAAGATTCTAGGTTCGACTCCTGGCTGGCTCGTGCATTTGTGTTCTTTTGATCATTGCTTTAAAATGATTTTTTAAAGAGCTCAAATCCAATATCAATAAATGTCCCTTCTTCAAGACAGAGCATCTTTTTCCATGTAACTCCTTTGTTTTTTAACACAGTGCATCCAGCGAATGTTTACCCTAAAAGGAGTGCTGGTGAGCTACTTAACTGTGAGTTAGTGTGGCCATGATCGTATAGTGATTAGTACTCTGCGTTGTGGCAGCAGCAACCCAGGTTCGAAACCGGGTCATGGCAGTCTTTGGATAGACAACTTTTTAATGAAAATATTTGAAAAATTCCTTTTAAATTAAACATAAGATTGTCTTTGGGAGCAAATCCACAACACATTTTAGTGTTTAGGCCTCTCAAAAATTGTCGAATCCAATGCCTGACAGCCAATTAAGATTCCCAATCCTAGTAAGGCCAATGAACCATAGCCTCTGCAGGGCCAGTGGCGCAATGGATAACGCGTCTGACTACGGATCAGAAGATACTAGGTTCGACTCCTGGCTGGCTCGAGCATTTGTGTTTTTTTGATCATTGCTTTAAAATGATTTTTTTAAAGAGCTCAAATCCAATATCAATAAATGTCCCTTCTTCAAGACAGAGCATCTTTTTCCATGTAACTCCTTTGCTATTTACCACAGTGCATCCAGCGAATGTTTACCCTAAAAGGAGTGCTGGTGAGCTACTTAACTGTGAGTTAGTGTGGCCGTGATCGTATAGTGGTTAGTACTCTGTGTTGTGGCCGCAGCAACCCCGGTTCGAATCCGGGTCACGGCAGTCTTTGTATAGACAATATTTTAATGAAAATATTTGAAATTCCTCTTAAATTAAACATAAGATTGTCTTTGGGAGCAAATCCACAACACATTTTAGTGTTTAGGCCTCTCAAAAATTGTCGAATCCAATGCCTGACAGCCAATTAAGATTCCCAATCCTAGTAAGGCCAATGAACCATAGCCTCTGCAGGGCCAATGGCGCAATGGATAACGCGTCTGACTACGGATCACAAGATTCTAGGTTCGACTCCTGGCTGGCTCGTGCATTTGTGTTCTTTTTATCACTGCTTTAAAATTATTTTTTAAAGAGCTCAAATCCAATATCAATAAATGTCCCTTCTTCAAGACAGAGCATCTTTTTCCATGTAACTCCTTTGCTATTTAACACAGTGCATCCAGCGAATGTTTACCCTAAAAGGAGTGCTGGTGAGCTACTTAACTGTGAGTTAGTGTGGCCGTGATCGTATAGTGGTTAGTACTCTGCGTTGTGGCCGCAGCAACCCCGGTTCGAATCCGGGTCACGGAAGTCTTAGGATAGACAATTTTTTAATAAAAATATTTGAAAAATTCCTCTTAAATTAAACATAAGATTGTCTTTGGGAGCAAATCCACAACACATTTTAGTGTTTAGGCCTCTCAAAAATTGTCGAATCCAATGCTTGACAGCCAATTAAGATTCCCAATCCTAGTAAGGCCAATGAACTATAGCATCTGCAGGGCCAGTGGCGCAATGGATAACGCGTCTGACTACGGATCAGAAGATTCTAGGATCGACTCCTGGCTGGCTCGTGCATTTGTGTTCTTTTGATCATTGCTTTAAAATGATTTTTTAAAGAGCTCAAATCCAATATCAATAAATGTCCCTTCTTCAAGACAGAGCATCTTTTTCCATGTAACTCCTTTGTTTTTTAACACAGTGCATCCAGCGAATGTTTACCCTAAAAGGAGTGCTGGTGAGCTACTTAACAGTGAGTTAGTGTGGCCGTGATCGTATAGTGGTTAGTACTCTGCGTTGTGGCCGCAGCAACCCCGGTTCGAATCTGGTTCACGGCAATCTTTGGATAGACAATTTTTTAATAAAAATATTTGAAAAATTTCTCTTAAATTAAACATAAGATTGTCTTTGGGAGCAAATCCACAACACATTTTAGTGTTTAGGCCTCTCAAAAATTGTCGAATCTAATGCTTTACAGCCAATTAAGATTCCCAATCCTAGTAAGGCCAATGAACCATAGCCTCTGCAGGGCCAGTGATGCAATGGATAACGCATCTGACTACGGATCAGAAGATTCTAGGTTCGACTCCTGGCTGGCTCGTGCATTTGTGTTCTTTTTATCACTGCTTTAAAATTATTTTTTAAAGAGCTCAAATCCAATATCAATAAATGTCCCTTCTTCAAGACAGAGCATCTTTTTCCATGTAACTCCTTTGCTATTTAACACAGTGCATCCAGCGAATGTTTACCCTAAAAGGAGTGCTGGTGAGCTACTTAACTGTGAGTTAGTGTGGCCGTGATCGTATAGTGGTTAGTACTCTGCGTTGTGGCCGCAGCAACCCAGGTTCGAATCCGGGTCATGGCAGTCTTTGGATAAACAACTTTTTAATGAAAATATTGGAAAAATTCCTCTTAAATTAAACATAAGATTGTCTTTGGGAGCAAATCCACAACACATTTTAGTGTTTAGGCCTCTCAAAAAAAATTTTGTCGAATCCAATGCCTGAAAGCCAATTAAGATTCCCAATCCTAGTAAGGCCAATGAACCATAGCCTCTGCAGGGCCAGTGGCGCAATGTATAATGCGTCTGACTACGGATCAGAAGATTCTAGGTTCGACTCCTGGCTGGCTCGTGCATTTGTGTTCTTTATATCACTGCTTTAAAATTATTTTTTAAAGAGCTCAAATCCAATATCAATAAATGTCCCTTCTTCAAGACAGAGCATCTTTTTCCATGTAACTCCTTTGCTATTTAACACAGTGCATCCAGCGAATGTTTACCCTAAAAGGAGTGCTGGTGAGCTACTTAACTGTGAGTTAGTGTGGCTGTGATCGTATAGTGGTTAGTACTCTGCGTTGTGGCCGCAGCAACCCCGGTTCGAGTCCGGGTCAAGGCAGTCTTTGGATAGACAATTTTTTAATGAAAATATTTGAAATTCCTCTTAAATTAAACATAAGATTGTCTTTGGGAGCAAATCCACAACACATTTTAGTGTTTAGGCCTCTCAAAAAAAATTGTCGAATCCAATGCCTGACAGCCAATTAAGATTCCCAATCCTAGTAAGGCCAATGAACCATAGCCTCTGCAGGGCCAGTGGCGCAATGGATAACGCGTCTGACTACGGATCAGAAGATTCTAGGTTCGACTCCTGGCTGGCTCGAGCATTTGTGTTCTTTTGATCATTGCTTTAAAATAATTTTTTAAAGAGCTCAAATCCAATATCAATAAATGTCCCTTCTTCAAGACAGAGCATCTTTTTCCATGTAACTCCTTTGCTATTTAACACAGTGCATCCAGCGAATGTTTACCCTAAAAGGAGTGCTGGTGAGCTACTTAACTGTGACTTAGTGTGGCCGTGATCGTATAGTGGTTAGTACTCTGCGTTGTGGCCGCAGCAACCCCGGTTCGAATCCGGGTCACGGCAGTCTTTGGATAGACAATTTTTTAATGAAAATATTTGAAATTCCTCTTAAATTAAACATAAGATTGTCTTTGGGAGCAAATCCACAACACATTTTAGTGTTTAGGCCTCTCAAAAATTGTCGAATCCAATGCCTGACAGCCAATTAAGATTCCCAATCCTAGTAAGGCCAATGAACCATAGCCTCTGCAGGGCCAGTCACGCAATGTATAACGCGTCTGACTATGGATCAGAAGATTCTAGGTTCGACTCCTGGCTGGCTCGTGCATTTGTGTTCTTTTGATCATTGCTTTAAAATAATTTTTTAAAGAGCTCAAATCCAATATCAATAAATGTCCCTTCTTCAAGACAGAGCATCTTTTTCCATGTAACTCCTTTGCTATTTAACACAGTGCATCCAGCGAATGTTTACCCTAAAAGGAGTGCTGGTGTGCTACTTAACTTTGAGTTAGTGTGGCCGTGATCGTATAGTGGTTACTACTCTGCGTTGTGGCCGGTTCGAATCCGGGTCACGGCAGTCTTTGGATAGACAATTTTTTAATGAAAATATTTGAAAAAATCCTCTTAAATTAAACATAAGATTGTCTTTGGGAGCAAATCCACAACACATTTTAGTGTTTAGGCCTCTCAAAAATTGTCGAATCCAATTCCTGACAGCCAATTAAGATTCCCAATCCTAGTATGGCCAATGAACCATAGCCTCTGCAGGGCCAGTGGCGCAATGGATAACGCGTCTGACTACGGATCAGAAGATTCTAGGTTCGACTCCTGGGTGGCTCGAGCATTTGTGTTCTTTTGATCATTGCTTTAAAATGATTTTTTAAAGGGCTCAAATCCAATATCAATAAATGTCCCTTCTTCAAGACAGAGCATCTTTTTCCATGTAACTCCTTTGTTTTTTAACACAGTGCATCCAGCAAATGTTTACCCTAATGGGAGTGCTGGTGAGCTACTCAACTCTGAGTTAGTGTGGCTGTGATCGTATAGTGGTTAGTACTCTGCGTTGTGGCCGCCGAAACCCAGGTTCGAATCCGGGTCACGGCAGTCTTTGGGTAGATAAATTTTTTATGAAAATATTGGAGATCCCTATTTAATTAAACATGAGATTATCTTTGGGAGCAAATCCACAACACATTTTATTGTTTAGGCCTCTCAAAAATTGTCGAATCCAATGCCTGACAGCCAATTAAGATTCCCAATCCTAGTAAGGCCAATGAACCATAGCCTCTGCAGGGCCAGTGGTGCAATGGATATCGCGTCAGACTACGGATCAAAAGATTCTAGGTTCGACTCCTGGCTGGCTCGTGCATTTGTGTTCTTTTGATCATTGCTTTAAAATGATTTTTTAAAGAGCTCAAATCCAATATCAATAAATGTCCCTTCTTTAAGACAAAGCATCTTTTTCCATGTAACTCCTTTGCTATTTAACACAGTGCATCCAGCGAATGTTTACCCTAAAAGGAGTGCTGGTGAGCTACTTAACTGTGAGTTAGTGTGGCCGTGATCGTATAGTGGTTAGTACTCTGCGTTGTGGCCGCAGCAATCCGGGTCACGGCAGTCTTTTGATAGACAATTTTTTAATGAAACTATTTGAAATCCCTCTTAAATTAAACATAAGATTGTCTTTGGGAGCAAATCCACAACACATTTTTTTGTGTTTAGGCCTCTCAAAAATTGTCGAATCCAATACCTGAAGGCCAATTAAGATTCACAATCCTAGTAAGGCCAATGAAGCATAACATCTGTAGGCCCAGTGGCGCAATGGATAACGTGTTTGATTACGGATCAGAAGATTCTAGGTTAAACATCCCTTCTTCAAGACAAAGGGTCTTTGCAATTTAACACAGTGCATCCAGTGAATGTATACCCCAAAGGAGTGCGGGATGAACTGCTTAAGTGTGTGTTAGTGAGGCCGTGATCGTATAGTGGTTAGTACTCTGCATTGTGACGGCAGTGCATAACACATCTGACTACGGAGCACAGTGCATTTTGCGAACGCAAAGAAGTGTCGGGCAATTGTTCTGCTGTGTGTTGGTGTCGCTGTGATTGTATAGTAGTTAGTACCCTGCGTTGTGGTCGTAGCAACGCCGGTTCGCATCCTGGTCATGGCAGTTTTTGGATAGACATTTTTTGGTGAAAATATTTGAAATTCCTCTCAAATTAACATGAGATTGTCTTTGGGAGGAAATCCACAATACATTTTAATTCACAATCCTAGTTATTCTAATGAACTGTGGGGTCTGCAGGGCCAGTGACGCAATGGATAACTCATCTGACTACGGCTCAGAAGGTTCTAGGTTCCACTCCTAGCTGGCATGTTTTTTTTCAACATCACTTAAGGATACATTTTTAAGTAGCTGAAATTCAGTGTGTCAATAAACGTCACTTCTTGAAGACAGAGTGTCTTTCCCATGTAACACCATTGCAAGACCCTAAAGGGTTGCAGCCAACTGCTTGTATGGTGGTTAGTACTCTGCGTTTTGGCCGCAGCAACTCTGGGTCACAGCAGTCTTTTTTATATATTTTTAATTAAAATATTTAGGAATTCCCCTTAAATTAAACATGAGTTTGTCTAGTGGTTAGTGGTGGTATGAATACAGCATGTTATTACTGTATTTTGACACAAAAGATACATTTTTAGAGTGTACTAATTTAGCTCACCGGGTGGTGCTATTGAGCATTTTTTGTAGTGAGTTCAGCAGAGGTGAGAATCTGTGTGATTACATTCTCTGCTCCTGTACATAGTACTGTATAATTGGGTACTATGAATTATGTCATGCCATTTTTGACAGAGAGAAATTGCAACGTAATGACACTGACTTCAATTTCAATGGATTACTGGGACATGCATCAAACATGGATATCACATGCTGATATGCCACGTCCTAAATGCTTTGCTCACACAATGAATTTAGCTAAAGCTATCAGTCACCCAATTGCTCTGAAGGGTTAGAAGATTAGGCAGCAATTTCAGTTGCAGCGCTATAGCCATCTTTGTACTGAACTTGACCCAACACAAATTACTCATTAATTTTGTTTCCATATTTTTTTTAAGTATGGTCGACATGCAAATAACATTTGAATTATTAAAAATAACCATTTTAAATAATTCTGAGTTATGCTGTTTTGGCTGAATTTTTTATGTAATGTGATTCACCCATATTGTACACAGCAACTTGCATTTCAGATGTTTTTAGATTTTCAGCAAACTGTAGAATATTATAATATGTATAGTATTGCAATACAACTTTATATGATCGTATCATATTTGCTAACTATTTACAATTTATTAATCTTGGTCAAAGACATTTAAATTTTTCCAATGTTACATCAATAATGTTCAATACTTTGTCACAAATCTAATTCCATAAATTAGGCATTCCTCTCAGATGTACACCTTACAACATAAGATTATCTTTTGGAAACAAAGTTATGCAACATTGTCATGTTCAGACCTCCCCATGTCTAAAAGGGTGTCTGGTTAAGAGATTCAGATATTAGAGGAACGTTGTTCCGGTATATTGTTACTAAAAACAGTTACTAATCTAACATGATCGAATATGCAATTGCATACTATGCATGTCTTCAGCTAAACAATAAAGTTTTGACAATTAGATATTTGAATACTGACCAGTTGAGGGCGCTAGTTTACCATTTTTCAAGATGAAAGACGCTGGGTCCGAAAAAAAAAAAACTGTCAACAAATATTAAATATATAATTTATTTATAAACGAGTGAATAAAAAATATTATTACATGCGCAAAAAAAAAACGGTGCATATAGTTTTTCCAGTTGTTCAAAAAATAGTTATATACTATATCTAACCTAAGATATAGTATATAACATTTATTCATTTTCCGACATATTTCAAATAGATTGTAAACATTTTAATATTTCTCGATTTCGTTTTCTTTTTTTTCAGCGTTACTTTATTCTGCCATGAGTATTATTGTAAATAAGACCACTAAATGTACATATATGTATACAGAGTATATTTCCTCTTATTATCATTTTTTCTTTAGCACGGTAAAAAATATACATATATATATTTATTTTTAGCTATATGCCGCTATATGAGCTATATGCCGGAATAAGCAGGGATGGGGCAGTCCGTCGTCCTTTATTGTAAGAGAGGAATAATATCAGATTGATATATCATGGCGCCCGCTCGACCAGGCGGTTCGGATGGGCTCGTCCGGCCGGGGTGTAGCTGCTTCCCGCTCGCCTCGTCCAATAGAACGCGGTCCTCCCTGCCGCGCGTAAAAAGCGCAATTTGGGATTTAACCAAAGTCTCCGCTGCGCGCCTCGCGGCAGTCTCAGTCTGCGCGAGGGCGGCGGCGTGTGCGTGTTGCGTGCGAGCGAGCGAGCGAGCGAGGGAGCGAGCGAGCGAGCGAGCGTGCGTGCGTGCGTGCGTGCGCGCGATGACGGCGTAGAAACTCCCCGGCGCAGGACCAGGCAGGCTTCACCTCGTCCCCACCGGCCGCTCTGCCTTTCGAACTATGACCGGAGTATTCGACAGGAGGACCGGAGCGTTCGACCGAAGGACCGGAGCGTTCGACAGCTCGTTCCAGCTCCCCGGCGCCATGCACCACCCGTCCCAGGAGTCGCCCACGCTGCCCGAGTCCACGGCCACGGACTCCGGCTACTACAGCCCGGCCAGCGGCGCGCACCACGGCTACTGCTCGCCCGGCTCCACGTCGTACGGGAAGCCGCTGAACGCGTACCAGTACCAGTACCACGGCGTGAACGGGGCGGCCGGGAACTACGCGGCGAAGTCGTACCCCGAGTACGGCTCGTACACGGGCGCCGCGTACCACCAGTACGCGGGGACGTACAGCCGGGTCCAGCCCCAGTCGAGTCCGCAAGGTACGAGCTCCACTTTCTACTTTTACCGTCACCGTGTCGTCTCATCGAAAAAAATAATGAAAACTTGTCGCGCAGAAAAAGAAGCGCCAGAGCCCGAGGTGAGGATGGTGAACGGGAAGCCGAAGAAGGTGCGGAAGCCCCGCACGATCTACTCCAGCTTCCAGCTGGCCGCCCTGCAGCGGCGCTTCCAGAACACGCAGTACCTCGCCCTGCCGGAGAGAGCCGAGCTGGCCGCGTCGCTGGGGCTGACGCAGACGCAGGTAGCGCCACGCGCAATAAACACGTTCCAAAAACACGTATTTATGTGTATGGCAATGCATAACACACAGCCCGATTGTCTCCAGGTGAAAATATGGTTCCAGAACAAGCGGTCGAAGCTGAAGAAGATCATGAAGAACGGCGAGCTGCCGCCGGAGCACAGCCCGAGCTCCAGCGACCCCATGGCCTGCAACTCGCCGCAGTCGCCCGCCGTCTGGGACTCGCAGGGCGCCGCCAGGCCCCAGGGCCACCAGGCGCAGGGCGTGGGCGCGGCGGCGGCGGCGGCGTCCGGCTTTTTGGAGAACCCCGGATCGTGGTACCCCGGCACCGGCGCCATGAACCCTCACATGCAGCCGCCGGGCTCCTTACAGCACTCGCTGGTCCTGGGAAACGGAACGTTGTACTGAGACCCACACCCGCCCACCCACCCGAACCCCAATCTTTACTCGTGCGGTTTTTTTTATTTTATTTTTATTTTTTATTTTATTTGTATCGGACTGGTGTTTCATTTTTTTTGAGGAATATGCAATGTATTATTATGGCAGTCGTAGAAGAACATGTATAATGTGTAAATGTGTGCATGTAATTTATTGCAATTTTTTTCTCTTGTTTTTTTTTTTCTTGGAAGAACTTATTAAACGTATCAATGGACATTGGACATATTCAATGGTGCCTTGCATTTTGACCTCAGCGCTAACGTAATATTTCTTGTATTATTACTATTATTATTATTATTATGATTATTATTATTATTTAGTAGATTTGTATTACGCAAGGAACGCATTAAATAAACAGTCTTAAGGTTTTTAAATCTGTCACTTGAGGCGACCCGTGGTTCTCCGAATCGCAGTTTCTCTCTCCGTACGAGAACATTTATTATAAAATAAAGAAATACTTTTGGTTTCGTTATCATGACATAACATTTTAAATCAAAACGGATGAATATATATATATATATTCCTTTTCACAACATAAAAAAATGATCGAATCGGTGCCTGCGGAACCATATTTTATGTCACAGCTGTCGGTGTCGGTTTTAGGGGGCGGGAGATTTTTTTTAATCTCATTTCGGAACCGGGCTCCAGGGCGCCGGTAGACGGGTGGGTGCCCAACGCGGACCTGCTCTGCGTCCATTGTGGGGAGGGTGTGTGTCGGGGGGTGTCTTATGTCATATTCCACCTCGCTACGCGTCGAGAGACGGTTATTAAACGAATGACGTCACGCCGAACGGGACGCGCGTGAAATCCGGCACGCTGGAGAAGATCGAGGCCCGTTTCCTGATCGGTGGAGGTTCCGTCCGAAGGACGTGGGGTCCAGCGGTGTCCTCTCAGGGCGACTCTCTCTCTCTCTCTCTCACTTACTCTCATACACACACACACACACACACCATCATCATCTTCACCATCGTCCTATGCCATTATATCGAGAGCCTTGTTAAATTCCAACCGAACAGTCGCGCCACAAATCGCTTTACTGGCCCAAACTGTAACACTCAGCAGTAATTACACTTCCGCCAGGATTAGGCCTCCATTATCATAATCTGGACATTCACAATTATCTGTCATTTGCACAAAGATGCGCCCGCTTCTTGATTGCGGCGAGGTTTGTCGCTGCTGCTGCTGCTGCTGCTGGTTTTTTTTTTTTTTTTTTTTTTTTGCTAAACAGTGACAGTAATAACGGCTAATTTCGCGGGGCGAGATATATATAAAGGGGTGCCGGGGTGCGCGAACACGTCCGTCCACACCTGGAGCGTTTGTCCCCCGGCACGGCCGTGCGCGTCCCCGCTTCGCACCCGCGGATGGAGGTAAGGTGCGAGGTCCGAGTGCGCGTTTATGCTCGTGCTTACATAGAAATGGAGTTTTGGTTTCTTTCTTTTTTTTTTTTTTTGCATGCGATTCATATGTTGCGTCATAAATATGCTTGAAATCGTAGAACGTCGCCTCGTCCCCGGGCTCGAATTGAGGACGGACGAGCCGGTGTGACGCGCCTGTCCGTTTTCCCGCCACTATGTGTGTGTGTGTGTGTGTGTTAGAGAGGGGAAGAGAGAGCCTTACTCACACTCACGTACTCTCCCTCTCTCTCTCTCCCCTCACGCAAACACACACACACACACACACACACACACACACGTGAACGTTCTTATGTCCTTATGAGGACGTACGGTTATCCAGGCGCTAAACCTTAAACGTGACCCTAAATCTGACCCTAAACGCGACCTTAGTAGCCAAAGTAACCCCCCCCCCCTCCCTCCCCTTCCGTCGTGACCTCGAGATGATTCGCTCTAAATGCGTGTGCTAAAGAAAGACGCGCTCCTCGCTTATGTGGCCTGGTTATTTTGCGGGGTGTCTAGTCTGGAGGAAGCGGGGTGCCGGCGGCAGCTGCAGGGCCCTCCGTTTCTCGCCGATTGTCTTTTCCGCACAATGTCGCGGCAATTTGTACATGAATGCGCGCCTGATTCTCTTTTTTTTGTCCCCCCCTTGTCTTTTGTTTCATCCCCGCTACCTTCCAAATCCCAATGAAGATGCCTTTTAGTATTAAAAGTGGTAGAAAATTACAGGTAATTATCTTTGACGGTAAAAACGCTGTAATCAGCAGGCTACATCAAAAATTACCCTAATTATGTCGGCATTTATGAGCATGGAGGAGAGAGAAAGAAGGGAAGAGAGAAAAAAGCCTCTCGGGGAATAAAACCCCCCCTTCATAAATTGTCCCAAATATCTGCTTGATATTGAACGGGGCTGCAGCTGGATGCTTTGTTCGGGGATCGATCCCGCGGCGACGCGGCGGTGGGAAATAACGGGAGGAACGACACGTAAGTTCGCACCTCCGCGCCAAACGCGAAAAATATCTGCGTATAAAATACATATATTTATATTTATTTTTTTTAAATAAAGGGGCGGGGTCACATTTGAATCTTAAAACGACACATATTTGCATAGTTTATTGCTACAAAAAAGGGGAGAAAAACCGATGGAAAATGATAAAAGACGCCGAAGTTTGTTTGAAGTCGTCATTTTACTCCATTTTACGAAAGTTGGAACATAAAAAGTGTATTTACAACAAAAAGGCAGACAGTATATTTACACGAAATACTTTTTTTTTCCCGATGAAGAAGACAGTCCGTTTTTTCTTTTCCTTTTTCATTTTAATTCATCTTTCTCTGGCGTCCAGGTCCGAGCTTTTATTTTTTGGGGGGCGGGGGAAATGTCAGCACATTGGCGACTCCGTTATAGCTCCGCTGTCACTTTGCTTGTGACAGAAACGTCCGTTGAAAATCCAAAAAATAATAATAACAAAATCATAAAAAAAAAAAAATTCTCCTCGGGCTGTACAGGAACCTGCGCGGTTCTAGTTTTTTTTTTTTTTTTTTTTATCTCTGCATGGAGTCCTGGTGCGGCGACGTGTACCAGTGGGAGTACCCCGCCATGTAGCCGCTCGCCGTCACGGTCGCGCCCTTCGTGGGACCGGACACGTCCCATATCGGCGGGATGGCGGGGGACCGCGGGGACAGGGCGATGGAGCAGGATAGGGGGTCGCTCTCGTGGGGGTTCCCGCCTTGCTTCAGGAGCTTCTTGAACTTGGACCTCTTGTTCTGAAACCAGATTTTGACCTGCAGAATTAAAAAAAAAAGGAACAATTAAAGGATCAATTCCAGGCTCGATTTTCTTAATAATAATAATAACGCAGATGCGCAGTGCATTGTGGGAACGGCAGGGATGATAGCGACAGTAATAATATTAATAACGCAAAAGTGCATTGTGGGATCGGCAGGGAACATACATGATAGTGACAGTAGAAATATTAATAAAGAAGTGAAAGACGCGCTGTGTATTGTGGGAGCGGCATGTATGATAGCGACAGAAATAACATTAATAATGCAAAAGTGCATTGTGGGAACGGCATGTATAATAAATGATAGCGACAGTAATAACATTAATAAAGAGGTGTAAAGACGCGCTGTGCATCGTGGGAACGGAATAAAGAGAGTAATAACGTTAATAAAGACGTGTAAAGACGCGCAGTGCATCGTGGGAACGGCATGTATGATAGCGACAGTAATAACGTTAATAAAGAGGTGTAAAGACGCGCAGTGCATCGTGGGAACGGAATAGTGAGAGTAATAACGTTAATAAAGTCGTAAAAAGACGCGCAGTGCATCGTGGGAATGGAATAGTGAGAGAAATAACGTTAATCAAGTGGTAAAAAAGACGCGCAGTGCATCGTGGGAATGGAATAGTGAGAGTAATAACGCTAATAAAGAGGTGTAAAGACGCGCAGTGCATCGTGGGAACGGAATAGTGAGAGTAATAACGTTAATAAAGTCGTAAACGACGCGCGGTGCATCGTGGGAGCGGAATAGTGAGAGTAATAACGCTAATAAAGAGGTGTAAAGACGCGCAGTGCATCGTGGGAACGGAATAGTGAGAGTAATAACGTTAATAAAGTCGTAAACGACGCGCAGTGCATCGTGGGAGCGGAATAGTGAGAGTAATAACGTGAATAAAGACGTGGAAAGACGCGCGGTGCATCGTGCGAGCGGCATGGACGATCGCCGCAGTAGTAACGTGAATAAAGACGGGACGACCTGCGTCTGCGTCAGGCCGAGCGACGCCGCCAGCTCGGCCCGCTCCGGCAGGGCCAGGTACTGGGTCTGCTGGAAGCGGTGGTTGAGCGCCTGGAGCTGCAGGCTGGAGTAGATGGTCCGCGGCTTCCGGATCTTCTTGCCCTTGCCGTTGAAGCGGATCTCGCCGTTCTCGATCACCGTCGTCTTCTGCTGATCTGGAACCGCAGAGCGGGGTTCGGTGAGCACACACCCCCCCAACACACCAGGCCCAGACTTAAATAAATACCGCGACGGTAACGAACGACGTGGTAATAACGACTTGCGGCGTTAATAACAGCAGAGCTATAGCGCTCTTACGCAACCGATTACCGAACCGAGCCATGGCAACGCGTTGCGTAGGCACCGTTTTAAAAGACGCGTCTTACCGGCGCCGTCCAGCCGCGTCTGGCCGCCGCCGCCGCCGCCGCCGCCGCCGCCGGCGTGGCTGGGGTACGACGGCAGGTACGGGCTGTGGTACGAGTAGGGCAGGGCTGCGCGGTTGTACGCCGCTCCTCCGCCGCCGCCCGAGCCCGCGCCCGGGTACGGCGGGCCCTCGTGCTGGTGGTGCGCGTGCGCGTGCGCGCCCGGGTGCAGGCAGTGCAGCGGGTACGGCGGGTTCGGCTGCGCGGGCGGCTGCTGCCCGAACTCCATGAAGGCGGACTTGGACGAGTCGTGGGGCTCCAGACCGTCGGCCATCGTGGTCATGGTCATCATCAAAACGTTCCTCCTTCACGGCTCGGCCGCCCCCCCCCCCACACACACACACCCGCCCCCCCCCCCCTCCTCGAAACGACGGCAAAAAAAAACAACAAAAAAAAATCCTCTCCGTCGCCGATCGTGCAAATCTCTCTCTAATAAATCCTTTTTTTTTTTTTTTTTACTTTACTCGGTTTCTTCCTCCGGTTCTCGCATGCTACGGCGGGAAGGCGGGCGCGTTAAAAGACGGGGGGGTTTTAAAGGTGGGTCCCGCGTTAAATCGGAGTCCCGGCTTCCCAGACTGCGCTGCAGACGCCGCGAGTAAAAAAAAAAAAAAATTGCGCGTTTCTTTCGCCGCCAAAGGGCAGCGCCTTCCGATTGGTCAACTCCGGGCCCTACGTCACCGGCCCGCTCGCGTCGCGGCGAGTTAACCTATACCTTAACGGCGGCCGTAACGCAGCCGCATGCGGGGCGATGATGGCGGGGTACCCCCCCCCCCCCCTCCCCCCTCCTTCGCCACAGAACATCCCAGATTTTCCCAGAACGTGGTTGCCGTGGCAACGTCTCTTTATCGCGCGCGTAGATTAATTTCGTGCCATTTATACCCGTGCAAAGTGAAACAAGAGTTGCCTACGTAACACCCCCCACCCCCTCCCCAATAATCACGCATTAATACTAATATTTAACTAAACCCGAGCTGGGGGGGGGGGGGGGGGGGGGGGGGGGTGCCAAAATGTGCATTTTCTAAATTCATGGCAAACTATAATTCATGGCAAATAATCCGGGTAAAAAAATATTTTTAAAACGGATCCATGTGTATTAAAGACAGTTTTGAAACTTTTTTTTTTTAGTTTTGAGATAAATTAAAATTTTGACCGCTTTCATGGCGATAATCCCGCACTCAATAGGAACCATGTTCTGCCTTAGAACACATCTGAATTCGAAATTAAGACCAAAATTGTTGCTGTCCTGGAAACCTCGGACTGAGGTGAGATTAGGGCCGCGGGGACGCGCCCGATGCGCGCACACGTCGGCCGCAAATACGAGCAAATTATAGGCCAAAGGGGGAATAAAAAATCTCGATCACAATACTGCAGATGTAAAATATAAAATGATTTCTTTACTTAACTCGATGCAACACTGGATTAAGTAAATAAATCAATGAATCGTTTTTTTCTTTTTTTCTAGGGTAGGTGGAATTAAAAAAAACGTGGACGTAGCATAAATTATCCAACAATTATACGACCAGCGTCGCTACAATTATCCTCTTATCAAAAAAAAAAGTGGTGCAAAATGCGGCGTTTAGCTTCACTTTGCCCGTCGTGACCAGAACTCGCTGGGATTTCTGCGCGGCGGACCCGGGTTCGGGTGGCGGGTAAGATAATTGGTGGCCCTGTGATGACGTGACTGATAATGCATGTTGATGATTTTTATATATTGTATTTGTAAAAAAAAAAAACCCATAAATCCATTACGCCATATTGCACCATTGCATTTTAAATGTGGATTTACAGCCGAGCCTATCTTGATATGTCATTTTACAAGCCGTTATATTGTAAATATTAATCCTCTGCTATGACGGTGCTAACCTTACTGAACACAACAGTACGCAAAATCTCGATATTCTTGTTGAATTCAGTTTGTTTTATTTTATTTTTAAAATAAAAATCAGGAAATGATTTTGAATTTTTGTGTAAGTGTCGTGCATTAAACTCGGGTGTATATAAAAAAAAGGCAAATTGTTCAATAAGAAAATATCAAACAAAATGACTGGTAGAGTCTTTAATGATATTAATAATGAATAGATATAAACACACTTCAAGGTAAAACAGCACACAGTTTTCTATTATTATGCATGTAGTTATTGTTATTATCATTTCGTCCTTTCTGGATATTTGTCTTTTTTGTTGATATTCGTTATTATTTGCAGTTATTTGCTGGTTTGCACGGAAGGTTCATGGTTTTTCTTTCTACAGCTGTGCATGATGACCGATCTTTTATGGCAGATATTAATGTTATTACAGAGTAATTACAAGTAATTACAGTTGGGCTTGTAAGAAAGTTCCATTTTAATTAACGTTCACTTTTAATGACCTGTCCCCCCTTCTCAGTACTGCCCCTTAAACACCCCCTTTTCACTCTTATACACTAATTTAATTAATCTAAAACGCAAGACCCCAAAATCTCACCAAAAACCATCTTTAAAAAAAACTGCAGCCCACGCGGGCCGAAAAACGACCACCGGCATAAACGACGTCGATCCTTCCCGAACAAAATAAGAACAAAACACTATACACGCGCAACGTCTGATCAGGCCGAAACGTTATTTATTACCAATAAACGCATTTTTACTGTCTATGGTTTCAGAAATAAAGTCGGTAAAAAAAAAAAAGTTGCGAAACCGACCTTGTACTGTCATCGTCGATTAATCGTTCACTAATCGTGAAAGCGTCTAAAATCTCCGAAATGATATTTCACCAGACCCCCCCCCCTTTTTTTTAAATATATTTTTTCTACACGAATATATAAAAAAAGACATTTCTATTTATTTCTAGACGTTTTATTCTTGAAATGCCTATTTTTTTTACTTTTATCTGGACGTTTCTTCGTGCGTTTTATGGGCTATTTTCCCCAGATTTTAATACGAGACATTATCAGGAGTCTGGAGGAGAAGGGAAGAGGGCTTTTCTATCCCGGCGTGCAGTTCGATGCCGTTTATCCTTGATGATGGAAAATTGCTCTGTTGCCAGGACGCTGCAGCCGAAATAGGGGGCAAGAGCAACATTTCCATTTTCCTGTTTAAAAGCCATTGAAAAGAATTAGTAAAATGAAAAAACGAGAGAGAGAACGAGGGGGGGGGGGGGGGGGGGTAACGACGACACCCTCTTTTCCATTGTTCTTTATCTATTAAAAAATAAAACAGTAAAAATGATTTTCGTTGTTTCTATGTGTAATATATGTGGCGTTGCTGGAACATCACGAGATGCGTGCAGAATGGGCCAGAAATGGCCGTCAGAAAGCGGATAAAGAAAAAGGGAATCTGGCGCCATTCCCGAAATGTTCGTTTAACGAGTTTCATGTCAAATCACAGGTTCCCTTTAATAATAAAACATTTTTTAAAAACGCTGTCACTGCAATCAAATAAAAGTGTGGCGTAATAACACTTTCACGCTAATAATAAAAAGTGTATCTGAATTGATTTATCCCAGTCTGCAGCATTCTTGTAATGATGCATCTGGTCTGTGTGTGTGTGTGTGTGTGTGTGTGTGTGTGTGTGAGATGGGGAGTCTCTGAGGTGTTGATCGGTTGTCGTTTTAGGAATTCTGCACGTGTGGCGCCCGGGTTGGAGAAGATTTCAGCCGCTCTTCACCCAACTAAACAAACGATTAAATGAGGAGAAGCCCTGCTTTTTTTTTTGTTTTTTTATCTCTCCAGTACAATTAAATACAGTGAAACCGGGAAATGCCAGGAGATGTTCACGGCCCAGAAATGGGCAGAACTTACTGGTTCCTTCACCAAAAAAATGAAAAAAAAAGAAAAAGAAGGATTAAATAGGATTGCGTGCCTCTGAACAAAGGCGTTTTTCCCCATGAATGGCACCAGCCAAATCGGAGGAGGAAGTTGTGCACCAACAATGCATCACATGTAGGACAACAAAAAAAAGGAGGGCTCTGCTGAAATTTAAGTAGAGTCCTGTGCGATCAGGCAGAAAAGAGGAAAGGTGGGGGGGGAGAAAAAAAAAATCACACCTGGTGGAGGGCCGAACGAGTGGGACAGCCTGCCACTTTGGTCCCACTGCCATGTTGGACTCGGTACAGTACTCTCTTCCCTTCCGGGACAAGGTTTAACACAGAACCACGACAAATAATCCATCTTAATCTGCATGTTTCATATCAGGAACATTAGGTTTCGTTTTAGATGATTTCTAAATCACTGTCGTTGAAATGCAGTAAGACCGCGTAATGCAGAGTGTCATCAGCAGCCTCATCCAATTTGATCATAAATAGATCTGCAGGGCAAAATCTAATCTATCTATCTACAACAATATATATCTGTATATATTATACATACATCTATATACATATCTATCTATGTCTATCAGTAAATGCATACATCTGTATACCTGCATGTGGAAATAGACAGATGTAAAATATATAGAATTCATACTATGCATTACAAGCGTTGACTTCCAAGATTGTCAATCAGAGACGACCGCCGTTATTTTTTCCATTTTGGCGGATCATTCGCATGAGCAGGCCCATAATTTCATGTTTATTAATGCTTCACAGGGAAGTGTATCCAAAATAAATTCATTAGCTCAGACGGCCATTTTGAGGGTTTTGAGTGGGGTTCATTGTTTAATTTTTTTTAACAAATCAAGAATATTGCGATAATTATATATATATTTTTTTATAATAATTTTTTGTGTGTGTGGGTGTAAAAAAGGAAGCGCGCACAAGCTGTATTTCTCAGCACTGCAAGATGCTGAGTCCGTTTGATCATGTGGCCCTTTGTCTTGGTCAGATGCTCAGTGCCTGCAGCGTCGAGGTGAAAAAAAAAAAAGAAAAGGGGGCCAGAATCTGACGCATTTCCTGAAAAGTGCGGATCGCCGAAGACGCCCTCGTTCGGGGCCCATTCGGAACCGGAACGTGTTCCGAGCGTCGCTCACCCCACAACTGGCCCCCCCTCGATTCACTGTGGTGTGACATTAAAGGCCGTGATTTATTTAATCTAGATTAAAAATGATATCATGGAACCTATACCGAGTAATAACTTGCCCCGTCCCTCAGAAGGACGAGAGGCGTTAAAAACGGTTATCAGCAGCATCGCCGTCCCCCTCTTCCTTCTCCTTTGTGCCCCCCAGCCCAGCTGCAGCGAGGGGTGGAGATGACCAGAGAGCTGGCCAGCCAGCGCCGTCCTGCCGCTATTAGGCTCACGGCTAATAATAGGGGTTTCGGTCCGAGGGGAGATCAATGGAAGGGGGGGGACGGACGTTCTGAGGAGCGCTTTTACACATCTGTCCAGATGGACCAAATTACACTTGTCTGTTTTTAGTTGCATTACTCCTAAATTGGTTGTCCCCCCCCCCCCTCTTCTCTCTACCTCACGCCCTTCATTCGTTTTTCAGGGTTCTGCGAAAAGGATTCCGACCCAAGTTCCCGATCGCTTCAGCTCCTCTTCACACCTGCGACTTATTTCCAGGCTGACGGCGTGTGCTTTTAGGCGTCCTTACTTATCTTCTCTGAGGTAGGCCCTCATGGACCAACGTGGAAGACGGGACACACGGATTCGTGCCGGAAAGAGGGGAAGGAGGCACCTGCCTCGGAGGAAGCGGAAGGCCGGGCGTGGGAGCTAATCGCACGCTGCCCCCCACCCACACACCCCGCCATTTCGCACCAGCGGTGTACTGGGCCGGCGTGTCAGTCAGGCGGCGCCGTGGAAACCGAGACGGGTCATTTGAAGCCCATAAAAAGAGTTGTATGCATCTGATTTCCACACACACACACACACACACACACACACACACACACACCTCCCCGGCTACTGACAGGATGAAACGTTCGGAGAACGTTTAGCGAAAAGCAGGCTTTCTTTTGGGTGTGAAATTTCAGATGTTAGACATGACCGTCAGGCGCTAGTGATTTATTTCTGTGTGTGTGTGTGTGTGTGTGTGTGTGAGGAGAATGTATGCATGGCGACTTTCAATTGCTCGGCACTCCGGATGAAAAACGCTCTTAGGGAAATGGCTGTTCGGAATATCCCGGCGGGAGGCTGTGTGTGTGTGTGTGTGTGTGTGTGTGTGTGTGTGTTTTTTATCAAAAAAACGAATACGGTACGGCCGAGGCGCCTCGGCCCCGCCGAGAACCTGATTTGAGAGGTTCCTCTCCCTTTGATTGGCCAACATTGAGAGATATTTCCTGCACCGAGAGCGCCGTCTTTCCGACGGCAGAGAGTGCAATGACCAGAGGAAGGAAATCAAGACTCCCCGACGTGTCTCCATAGCAACAGAGGGAAAATTAGCATCGACATCCGCGCGAAAGGCCACAAAAGGGTGTCTCCGTGCCTCGCCGGAGGAATGATCAAAGTGGATACGGAGGCGCGCTTCCCAGAATTCCGCTCCGAATTGAAACGTCCTACGTGCGACGAATGGCGATGCTCTTAATGTGTGTGTTTTTGTTTTCACGTTTGCCGGCCCTCGCGCCCGTCTCCCCCGCTGCGGTAAACAGAGCGCCGCCATGATAGCAAATGCATTTCGGAGCGGCGGCCTCTTTCGTTCTGTGGCAGGAGAGGAAAAAAAAAAAAAAACAGCTCCGGTGATTGCAAACACAGATAATGACAGCATCTCGCCGAGGCACAAAGGTACCCAACGGATGCGGAGACTCTCTCTCTCTCTCGCTCCCTCTCACAGCCCGTCCCCGAGCCTCTTTCTGCCGCGGCGCAGGAGTGCCCGGCGCCGTCTGTCAGCGGGACCGGGAGCTGTTTTCGTTAATAGATTGAAGTGCAGATTGCACGCTCGACAGCGCCGAGCGGCTCTCTGCTTCCTCTCATTACAGGCCAACCACCCCGCCACCAAGGAGGAATAACCATGAATATATTAAAAGGTAATGAGAAAACAGGCAGAAGAAGGTCAGGCCGGGCTGCGTGTGGCACGGGGAGGGGGGGGGGGGGGGAGAGCTTTCAGCCGCCGTGCATGATGGGCCTGTCATCTCAGCATGAAGGGCCAGAAGGGGGGCGGAGTTCAACAGTGTTGTACATGGCAACAGTTGCTAGCAGCTGCAGGATTTATATGTTTTGTGTGTGTGTGTGTGTGCGTTTCTGTTAATGAGAAATGTATATGTGAGAAAAATTCATAATTTGTTGTAATCTATTGATTAAACGATATAGGAATTTAATAAAATCCAATAAAAAAAATTGATGTAAAGCTACTGAATGTTCGTGTTCTTATTGAAACCTAGATTTAAGATTAGCATCGGTTAACATTAATGTAATGGATATTACAACATAACGTTGTCCAGCTGTCACGTCTGTCATGAAATGGGGATGAGCGAGCTGCAACCACTTCCAGTCCCCCCGTCTCCCACTTTTCTGGCACAAAGCTATTGATGAGGGGCTCGCCTAATGGAATGTCATGGCAACAACACCTGGCACCAGTTCGTCCGAAGCCTCGGGCCACTCCCCCCTTTCCCCTACTTAAAAAATGGTGGAGCATATTTCTCGGAGACAGAAGGCCCTATGAACAAATAGTGGGCGCGGGCCAGTCTAAATAAAGTGCGGTTTATGAGTTGCGGTCAGAAACATCTCCTTCTCTCTCTCTCTCTCTCTCTCTCTCTCGCTCCCCCTCTCTCCCTTTTTAAGAGCTCTGTACAAATATCTGCTGCCAGCAGTTTTTTTTTTTTCCACCATACGGTAATAATACGAAGCCATTTTCTCCTTCTCTCGCTGAGAAGCTCGGTCAATAAAAGGCTGCCTGTAGACCGGTAGTCTGCTGCTGCTTTTGCGGGAGAATGGAACAAGCCGTACGAGCCAAAATAAACCGGGGTCCTTTCTGCCGTTTTTTTTCGACATGGCCTTCCAAATAATGCAATTTATAATGGCTGCTTTGCTGAGTGCGGACACACACACACTCACTTTGCCAATGGTGATAACCAAGAAAAAGTCTAGAAAGAACCTCAGACTTCTTTAATCTGATGGGAGGCGGTAAAATGCAACCAACGTCAAGTCTGTCAGAAAACCTTCCGAAAGATGAATGGGAATTCGAATTTGGAGTGCGGTAGAAAGGAGCAGCCAGAAGTGCCAAACCCTTGCTCCTAATGACTCTTTCATGCGGTGGAGTTCCTCTAATAGCGAACTAACCGCATATTTAGAGAATTTGGCAAAAACAAACCTGACAGCTGAAACGAAGCATTTACCGAAAGTCTGTAGTTTTTTTTTTTTTTTTTTTACACTTCTTTGATTAAAAAGTGTGAATTATACACTCAAGCTCCAAAAAGTGCTTGGTTCCACTGAGTGCCGTTGGAGTGATATGTTTCAACCGTGACCACAAAATTAATGCTTACGCCTCAGGAAAAAAAAAAAATTGCTCATGCGTTAGTTCTGACAACGAGAAACTAGAAAGAACACAGATTTCTACGTGGCATAAATAGCCAAGCCATCAAGAGCTGTCTTTACAGTCTTTACAAGGAATAGTGGCCAGGTCAGCATTTCGATTTGGTCCAAACCCAAATCTGCCAACACATTCCTTGAAACCAACAAGCGCTAAGCTAATAACGCTAAGCCCGTCCGTAAATTGATGCTAACTTTCAACAAGGCTATATGCAACATTGCAGAAATTCCCACGTCTAGAACCTGTAGACGAGACTGTTTTTTTTCATTCCATTTAGCAGCATTGAAATAAATTCTCCCATCAGCGGTGGGCTAGCGGTTAAGGAAGTGGCCCCGTCATCTGAAGGTTGCCGGTTCGAATCCCGATCCGCCAAGGTGCGGCTGAGTAAAGTACCGTCCCCACACACTGCTCCCACTGCATGGCTGCAGCCACACATGGCTGCCCACTGCTCGCTCAGGGTCATGGTTAAATGCAGAGGACCAATTTCACTGTGTGCACCGTGTTCTGTGCTGCTGTGTATCACAAGTGCATACCTGGTGAGGTATGTAGCAACCATGTGTGTTAGGGTTCAGAAAGTTTGTGGGGCAGAAGAGGGGAGTGGGGGCAGAGCCGGGAGGGAATTGAGTTTCCTGACAGCCTGATGGGTGAAGCTGTCCTTCAGTCTGCTGGTCCTGGCCTGGAGACTCCGCAGTCACCTCCCTGATGGCAGCAGGCTGAAGAAGGTTTGCATTGGTTGGGTGGGATCAGCTGCTATGCCGAGGGCTTTCTTGGTGAGGCGTGTACTGTAGATGTCTTGGAGGGAGGGGAGAGGGACACCGATGATTCTCTCAGCTGCTCTGACTATGCGTTGGAGAGTTTTTTGGCAGGACGCATTGCAGGCTCCAAACCAGAGAAATTAATGCTTAAGTCTTAGAAAATGACAACAAGAAACTCAAAGCAATGGTGGTAGTAGCCTAGTGGGTAAGACACTCGCCTGTGAACCAGAAGACCCGGGTTCAAATCCCACTTACTACCATTGTGTCCCTGAGCAAGACTCTTAACCCTAAGTTGCTCCAGGGAGACTGTCCCTGTAAAATACTGACTGTACGTCGCTCTGGATAAGGGCGTCTGATAAATGCTGTAAATGTAAATAGAGATTCAGTGACTAGGCCAGCATTTTGATTTAGTCCAAATCAATAATGCTAAGCCCATCCACAGCCTGATGCTAACTACCAATAAGGCTTTAGACAAGGCTGCATAAATTCTCATCTTTAGAACCTGTGGAGAAGTCGGTGTTATGGATCCCTCTTAGCCTCACTGACAAAAACAGCAAAGACTTTCGGAAGAAAAGAAAAAGAAAAACATTTTCCATCACTCAAATGTCCCCGGTGAGCTACGTAGCCATCACCAAAGTCTTTATTTCGAACGACATTTCGAAAGAGTTTTAAGTGGGAAAAAAAGAAGCAGGGGACCCAAATGAACTGAGGTGTATTATACTGCAACTCGTAAAGTTGAGAAAAGCCATACGTTAAACGGCGCGACGCACGCTCCCAAATTACCTCAGGGAGCGTGCTGCTCTTTTACTACGATGCCAATGATGACATGTGCCTCAGACAGGAAAGCGCTGGGTTGCGGTTCCTCATCGTCATTCTTATGCCATAATTGAAATTAGGCTTTATGGAGCCGAGTTATTTATTTGGCAAAAGATTGGAGGCGGCCGCAATGCCGTGGCGGAGTAATGCGCCCGCACAGACGTCTGTAGCAAATAAACGCCTTCGCAAGAAGGAGAAAACACAACCAAAGCACGATGCACTTGGACATGGTGCGTCGGGAAAGTGAAGGAGAGTGAAAATCCGGTGTCATTTTGTTGCGATGTGAAATATTGGTGCAGTGCTCCACCTTGAACTGTAAAACGACAGACGCGTGACACATGATCCATGCCATGTTTGGTTTAGCGGTTTTAAATGGCTTGCTAAACTAACGGTAGCCGTATGTTGGTTCAATGATTGTGGAAGTTGGAAAGGCTGGCTGGGTCTGGAGAGTATCTGGGCACCGTGGCACCTCGAGAAACAGCCACTCGGGGCTGGATTACATATGAACACAGGTTTTAGAACAGGGCTCTTGTAAGAAACGTAAGTGGGAAAGGACGTTAAAGTGTGCAGGCAGACGTCAATTAAAGTGACACTGCCCCTTGACCACAGGCCAGTGGGACATGAATGATCCTGCAGGCTGAGGTGCGTCAGGTCTTCACCTGTCATCGCCACTCTGGGCTTTGCTGAAGCTGATAAGTCAACAGGGAACACAGGGTGGGGCAAATGGGCCAACACGCTCTTGCCAGGACCGTGTGGTGGAAAGCTGATAATGAGAGCTGTAAACTCCATGGAAATAATGATCTGGCCCCTTGTTCCACTTCAGACCTGCCTATGTCAGTAAGGCCGGCCTCATATCGCATTAAGCATTAAGGTCCCTAAGGAGGACGAAGACAGTACAGGAAGTACAGGTAAGAAAAACTTACATTTGAAAAACTTACATTGGACTATAACTGGTTGCATAGTTAGTAATATGCACAGTTAATAACAGTAATAATAGTAATTATTAGCAAAACATTGCTTTATGATTTAGAATGGAACAGCCCGGGACACAAAGATCCGAATCAAGATGGCAGACATGTGTCACTGTCGATGATCAACAAACTCCACTTGGGATTTATGAGCTTTCATTCCAAAATTAAACAAGTGCAGGCTCACATAAGCTCCTTGAAATTGCCGTAATAAATTTCCACGCCTCGCCACAGGCTTAGGTACATACAAGTGAAATCCATTTCCTATTGGAGAAGGCATGTATGCTGCAGGCGCTTGGGGACAAACAGCACTCTGTCCGCTTGATTGTAATAAATAAATAGCCCACCACAAGACGGAGGGGGGATGGGGAAGCCCTTTTGCGAGATTATTAACAATTATGAGTCAAAGTGTTTCGGAGGCAGGCGGCTGTATTAAAACATGCGAGGGTCCAGTGTAAGTGGCAGCGGCTCGACGGGCCACGAGGCCTTGACGGGCGCTCATGACAAGCGGCTAAAGACCGGCACCAATAAATATCTCCCGTTTTATGCCTTCTTTGAGGCGGCTTAATTAACCGCGTGCCACGCGATTTCCCCAATTGCCACACGTCTTGCACCGAGCCAAAAACATCAGGCACTGCAAGCAGCGACAAGTAGTCGGAGGCTCGCAGTGCCAGAAACGAGCGTGGATATTTACGAGGGCCTTAAAAGGGCTTCCCGTTTAGCATTCTCCCGCGGGAGAGCGTTTTAAGGGGTTGCAGCCCGAGGCAGACGCTTTGGCGAAGGACGCCGGGATGAACCACCTGTGGAAGGAGGCTAATTCCTGCATGCACGCCCTGAGAGGGCATCCGTCAGCGGAGGCGGAGGAGTGGCGAGCTGATCCATTAGCGCCAACCGCCGACTCGGCGGCACGCCGTTAAGTAAAAGTGAGCGTGGCATGCCTGGAGTCCGAACTGTGCTCTGCATTCTGGGACGTCAAACTTTTGCACCCGAAACGCCCCAACCCCTGTAACAACACCTCAGCACTCACTTCTTCGCTTTTTTGTCGTATTCTTTTAACAAGGATTCTTTAAGGGTGGAAATATAAACAATGTAGAAATTTACATTTACAGCCTTTACCAGACGCCCTTATCCAGAGCGACTTACAATCAGTAGTTACAGGGACAGTTCCCCCTGGACACTCAAGTGTCTTGCTCAGGGACACGATGGTAGGAAGTGGGATTAGATCCTGGGTCTTCTGGTTCATAGGAGAGTGTGTTACCCACTAGGCTACTACCCCTAGAAATCTCATGAACCCATTTTATTATATTAAATATTAAAAACAAATGCTGAAAGACTTTTTCGTGGATTTTTATAGCGGTAAGATAGCATTTAAAGCAGAGCCCCCCAGAAGTGACGATGGGCAAAAGTTTGTGACAGTCCAACCCTTTGGCCATTATACAACATTGGGCGCAACACGAACTGAAAAAAGCTACGACAAAGAAGAGACCCAGGACTGTTGAACATCTAAATTAATTTACCAGATGCCCTTATCCATAGCGACTTACAATCAGTAGTTACAGGGACAGTCCCCCCCTGGAGACACTCAGGGTTAAGTGTCTTGCTCAGGGACATGATGGTAGTAAGTGGGGTTTGAACCTGGGTCTTCTGGTTCATAGGCGAGTGTGTTACCCACTAGGCTACGACCAGATTCTTACATTGGGCAAGAAAACTCAAGCATATGGTCTCCTCAGCTCCCAAAGATGCTGCACAGTTGTAAACATGGCCCTGTCCCAACTTTCTTGAGACATGTTGCTCCCATAAAACACAACATGACCTTGTTCTTTTCCTACAATGGCACACTGTCTCCGTTCAAACATTTGATATGTTTTCTGTGTTCTGTTGTGAATAAAACATGCCTTTATGAGATTGCATTCTGGTTCTATTTACATCCTACACAGAGTCCCCATTTATTTATTTCTTTTCGTGGTATCTCCACCAACGGTACATCCAGCTACAGCTTACCACCAGGACGCCTCTTTGTTGAGGGCCACAGTGGTTGCTCGAACCTGAAAAACCGAGCTGCCACATCCTCAGTAAGCATGGTGATAGCCGTTGTTCATCACACTTACAGGCCCATTTAACCTATTTCAACCGGCACATGCATTTATCATCATAACATTTGTTGTGTTTCATGAATTCTGATGAAGACCAAGTCAGGCCAAGTCCATTCTCAATATTATGTCCTCATTACTTAAACAATAGAGGCAGGTTCCAGGTTCTGCACCAAGTATGAGGGAGTACAGGCCAATTTTATCTGCATCCAAACTATTTTGTTGTTCTGGGATGAGATATACAAACCAAGACCAGCCCAAACCTGCAGAGAGAAACATGGTAGTTTTACCCCCAAACCACAGTTTGGTTCACATCTGGCCCATCTGCTCTGCTGGGAGGTGAAACCCTTCTGGCTTCTTTCTAACATCTTGCCCAGGACTCCAAAAAAGGTTTCCTGCTGCAGCAAGGCTTCCACGGGGACAAATAAAGAGAGTGTTCTTAGACTGTAAAAGTGAGACAATGGTCTGAGAGTCGCCGTGGGATTTGAGGAAGGGTCTGTGATGTGGAACTTCAGAAGGTGACTCTGAGGGTGAAGAGTGCAGCCTAAACAGAGCCACCATGTCTCCCTTCCCTTGACCTCTGGTTTAGACAGGATTCCCCGGCCCGTTCAAATGTCAGAAAAGGCTCCGCTTGCATGAGTGACATCAGGTGGGTGAACCTCCCTTTGAAATAATCCCTGTCCCATTCCTGTCAGCAATGAAGAACAATTGGTCTGTGTCACCAGATACTGACGGTTTGGTGTACGTCCTTTCATTTTCAGATGCCCTGAGAATGGTTTTTCAGCCCATTATATGATATTGCTATAACTGTCAAGGTTAACACTTGCAATTAGTCTATTAACATGTTGTTTTGTTTTTAATGCAAATTTATTCCTAAAATTGTTCCATATAAGAACAATTTCTTATAGAAATTCTCTTTAGTTGATATTACATAAAAGTGAAGGAAATTAAATCAGGCCAAGTCTATCATACTTTTGATGCCTGAAAAATTCAGTGCAAAAGCAAATAAATGAACAAAAAAAGAATCTAACGTACAGTAAACACAGGAAAAAGGGGACTAATGTCCATTCTCCACTCACCTTGGGTACTGTCTACAACTTCGCCCCATCCATAAAAAAGAATCACCAGAACATGTGATTGTTCAGGACTATGTTGGTTAACCATGACTAATCATGATTAATCGCATCTCTTAATCAATGTTCTTTTTCATTTGTTACAAAACTTTTTGATGTGCTTCATGAATTCTTTTGGACACCACATTGCTTGTTTGTTCTGCATGCATGGGACTTGCAGTCCACCTGAGGAACATGTTCTTCTCTTATTATTTTTTCTATTATTTTAACATTCAAAATGTATGCATTATTGATTTTAGGATGCAAGCACAAAAGCGGCATTGACAGATCTCCGTCTCAGTTCCAGGAACGCACAGTCGTAAAGCTGAAAATGAAAAGTCATTTTGGCGTGGCAAAGTGGTAGTTGGGCGAGGAACAGTCGTTGCAGAGCAATGTCAACAAATTTTGCACTCGCCTATTTGGGGTTTCTGTCCCATAGCCCGAAGTTCGGATGGCTCAGTGTCACCCGCACTGTGTTATTTCCATAATCCTTAACAGATTCCGCCTTGCCGGCAGAAAACCCAGAGTCTGGGTGTCTCCGCGTCGCTCTCCGCAGAGGCCATTAATCGGCTGCACATGTAGATAAGTTATGGAACGGATTAGCCGCTCCGTATGTGGTCCTTGCGCTCAACTACTGGTGACATTCGGGGACACGTTTCTAGTGGCGGAAGGAATTGATCCTTTCTGTTCTCACTTCCACACTGTCGGGTGATGTGGTGGGCTGTTGGAAGAGGGTTTTTTTTTTTTTTCTGTTTCTGACATTTGACAGGAGACAAAATAGGACCGAATCATTAACGCTGAACCTGTAATTACAGCTTAACCAACGTACAACTCCTCATTAAAATGGAAAGGACAACATGGGGAAATGCCTTATTCTATTTAGGAACAATAAAGAGGGAGAGCTGAGGTAGGTTCAGAGTGGATTCCGAAAGGAGCCACGTTTAAAGAGATATTCACTCTTTTGTGAATATCTATACACGTGACCGTGTACAACTGGACTGAACGTTGACCGTCTCGTGGGTGGGAGGTGTTCGCTCGTGTGGGGGTCGGCTCCAGATGCGAGCAAGGCCCCCGCTCCCTGCGTTGCCTGAGCTGGACGAGCTACCCATGGGGCAACCGGGGGGAGAAAAGTGACGGGAAATTACCCCGGAATTTGTGTGAGCCGGACGGGGCGTGTGCAGTGCACATCATGCCTGCAGACCCGGGCAGACACGACGAGGGTCTGGGCCGTCTGCACTTCGCCGTACCATGCGGCGCGGCTGCATAGCAGCCTCGCTCGCGCTCAGGGAGGCGTGGGAGGGAGGGGTGTGATTGGTCATGCACAATGGGGGCGCTTCATGGACACCGGCCTAGCTGGCCCTCAGGCCGAAGAGACAGTAGCAGACAAGAGGCATGACCATTATCTCTGAAGCACTTGGCCCAGCTCCGTGTAAACAGGCCCTTTACAACGGCTAATAAAAGTTAATTAATAGTAACAAAACAGTTGAACATGAGCAAACAGCAGACATAAAAGGATTTTGTTCTTGCACCGGAGGAAATCTGGCAGGAGTTTAATGCCCAGAAACAGATTTTTTTTAAGTGCACACTGTCCACTGAGCAACAGAAAATACTGTAAATACAAATAGAAAAAAAACACACATTATACTTTACATTATACTTACCAGACAACTCACATAATAAACTTGTAATAATGCTTTGGATGGTCAATAATTCTACATTTCTGGGCTTCTATAAATTCTGCTCTGTGTAAAGAGCCCTGCTTTACCATCTATAATACCCATATCTATAACTATCCATGTAAATGTGTGTTTGTGTATAGCTCTGTGTTTGAGGAACAAATGAGGAACATTAGCTACAGTATTGAAATAATTTCAAGCGCTGTGTTGAAACGTTCGGTGCTTTTATGCCATCAAGCATGAGGACGCTGA
Organism: Denticeps clupeoides; assembly: GCF_900700375.1. Lineage (NCBI taxonomy): Eukaryota > Metazoa > Chordata > Actinopteri > Clupeiformes > Denticipitidae > Denticeps > Denticeps clupeoides. The sequence goes on along the minus strand of NC_041726.1, from coordinate 4,148,432 downwards.
CAAAGCCCTACAGCGCTCATTTAAAGCGCAGTACTAATCAATTGTGTTTTTAGTGCCCATACTTAGTTTGATTTTATTTAATTACACACATTTCTAGGCTCTTAACACAGGCTGTTGTATGTAGTACTATGTGCTGTGACTCCCAAGCCCCCTTTTTTCAAAAATGCCCATTATCCTGAATTGTGGATATCCATGTAATGGACAAGTGCAAGCATTTTACCAGGAGGTCAATGCAAAGTTTAATCATTGCAAACTCTTTAAAGTCTCTTGAACAGAATTGAAAGCTTTTGAAATGTTCACTTACTATGAGATGAGTGGTCATTTTTGACTTAAAAAAATTGCAGCATTGGTATAATAAACTAGAAGCCATCAGGTACCCTGTGTCTGCGTATCTCTCGTTTTCTTTTGCTTGCACACAATCGGAAACACACACATATGTATACACACACACGCCAGCCCGTTTCATCTGATTTGACTTGATCATGTTTAATGCCGACGCTTTATGATGCATTTCTGAGCCAAGCAAACTGGGAGTCGTTCAGCACCCTTAAAGGCCAAGGCCAAAAATAACTACACTTCTACACTTCCACAAGCCTTGCAGCTTGTTGTTTTACAGAAATTTAACAGAGAGAGGAAGTGTCATATGAGTTCTCATGAATGTCTTTGGCTCGTGAACGGACTACATCCATTCAGAAAGCGCTGCGACTGGGCTATAGGTTGACAAACCACTTTTTTTTTTCTTGCACAGATGCAATGGTCGTGCACTGACAGAAAGCAAAGCAGACTGACCCCCCTTGACATTAATAGGGTCCTTTTGACCCCAGAATAGCTGTCTGAAAGAAGACTGCGTATGTATCTTGAGGAGGGGGTGAGGAAAACAAAGGAAATCGATGTTGTAGTGATGTGCCCCGAACACCACCCCTCCGCAGCCAGACAGCCCAGAGCTGACGTTGTTTTCTGGGAACCTGCACCCCTTCCCCCACCACCCCCTTCCTGCTATCTGCAGCGCTAATCTGAAGGCCAGCCATTACGATAGCTGTACGCGGCGTATCTGAGGCCGATTTGGAACATCAACACCATCAATCACGGAGCAGAAGGGCCAACCAGCTGGATGAACCTTGCTGTCCTGCAGGCCTATTTGTCATTGGGGGGGGGGGGCATATGTCCCCTTCGCACGTAACACTTATTCGCTCTCAGGATAACCCTGGACCTGACCAGCCCAAGAACCCTGTCTGATAGCTCAAACACACACACACACACACACACACACACAGTGAACCAACCCCTACCCCGGCTGTGTCTTCAGAAGTGCATGATTAGAGAGTTAGGAGGGCGGTGCTCACTCCCAGACCTGTTGGGCCGGGTTCTTTTTAAGTCTGATTACCATTTTGGTTGTTTCCTCGTTGTTTTCTCGTGCACACGAGGAAACGAAAATTATTTCATAAAAAATGCGAATGATAATGATCAACTTCAATAAACAAAGTGTTTTTAGTAGAGAATAGTTAAATACCTGTGTAACGTGCAATAGAATTAAACTATTAATACTAATGACCACCAGTTTATTTATTGTTTTATTTAAAAAAAAACTTTATGGATAGATAGTCTGTGGTAACACACAACTCATTATTTTGAGTTGAAACTAGTGGTTCTTGCACAAGATATATTGGATGTATATTCAGTTTGCATACTTGAAAAGGGGCTGGGAGTTAGTGGGGTCCATTTAATTGTGCTTTAAGCTCACCGTTGTTTTAAGTATCTCTTTTTTGGTGCAATTTTGATCTTTTTAGCCGAAGGGCAGCGCAAAATTCTATAGTGTAAATATATAAACTTGAATTCCAATTCTTAGTCTGAGATTATACTGACACTAATAACGCACTTACATGCATTATACATCACGCATTGCACATGAAAAGATTTCTGTCTGACGGCAATTTTATTTATTTTTTTGATGCCAGCCTGTGTCCGTTGGCCATGCGAAGTTTCTCTCATCACCCCCGCCGCCACCGCCCCCCCCAGCCAGCCCAGGGGCAGAAAATAAGGCCTTATTTGTACAAACACCCCATATGAAAGTATGGGCTTGTTCGTCAGCCCCCAGCCCTTCTGAAGGGAACAAGTGTGGCTCAGTGGTGAGAGGGTGTCTGCTCAGCTAGCTGGTCACGCTATCTCCCAGACCCTTGATTCAGGCCCTCAGCGTGGGGATTCCCCTCTGCTTGCACAATATATGCGCGCATGAATGCGTCTGCCTGTGAGTGTCTTTGCGCTTGTCTGCGCACTTTATTTTTGTGGGAAATTATGCGGAACAATAAATGTCGCTATCAGCTGATGAAGGTCGGAATTAGAATTGGCTGCACTCAGGTGGTGCATGTGACACACGGTTCTGTTCTCCATTCACCGGCACATTCAAGCCACCATGTTCTCACAGAAGAATTGTTTTATGTGCATGCAGCATTCATACAGAAATTCATGCAATATTTACTGTGCAATATCTCGGATACTTGAACCAGATATTTATAATTATGAAGTAAAATAAACATAAATATATGGAATAAATCCTTATGACTGTCTGCATGATTAAAAGTCAAGTAATGAGCATGTATTATACAAAAGTAGACTAATGATGTTGTGTCTGAAACACAAATGGACTTCCTCTTGGTCTACATCTCTAATTGAGCTATAAATGATATAATGTGACAAAATAAGAAAGAAAGACGTGAACTTTCGTGCATTAAGCAAAGGCACAGAGGCCAAAGTAAGCTGTTAGCTGGCAGAAGGACAAAGCCTTGCCCAGACTTCACAGCCCTCTTAGGAACACCTCAGTTTACCCCCATCCACCAACCCTGGAAAAAGAAGTGAAGCTGCAGCCAAGCGTGAATGTGAGAAATGAATGAAAAAGTTATGTCTCCGAAGGCCCCAGACTGCTGGCAATTCGCCGCGTGCCCAGGAGCTCTTTTTTTTTTTTTTTCTTTAATGCTCGGCTTTGTTTCCTTTTAGTGCTCATTCATTAGAAATGTTCACATTTAATTGCAATAAAGTCATGAAAAATTCTCCAAAATCTTATGCAAACCGATAAATGATTGAACCTTCGCTCTTCCCGGGAGATGTTAATTTGATCAAGTAATTTCACATTAAATTCAATCAAACCCACTCAGTGGAACACTTTTTGTGAAGATTCCAAACTCACGGAACCTGTGCAAATTTTGAATAAATAAATAAGTCTGGATATTTGGGAATGTAAGCGTTCAAGGTTTTTTTGGGGGTGTCGGGGTGTGGAATAAAAAAAAAAAAGAGACTTAGCTGGACTCTCGGCTTTCGTGTTTTTGTGAAAAGTCTTAATGACGAATCACCACTTCCCTTTTCACCTCCCAGTGTTTCATCTGCACTCTAGCCAGGGCGCCCTGTTCCGCTTAAATGCTGGTCATTGGCCGAGGTGCCCGAGCCGTCCCTTCGGCGATGCTCGCGGAAATTGTACTTGGTCTCTTGCCCCAATCTCTCTTTAAAATGAACTTTTCACCGAAGAACTGCCACAAATCACTGCACATGTAGAAAAGCCGTTGTCAGCGCTGAATTAAGGCCTTTCATCTTAATTTGCTAGAATGCCGAGGCCTTTTCCCAGCATCCTATGTCGCGCCATGCTAACTGGGATATCGTAGCGCTAATGAAATTCGTTGTGTGTGGTCATTTTAAGTGGACTGTATATGGACGGCACAGGTATTCAGTGGAGTAGAAGAAACAATTATGGAACGCTAATGATTTCGCCTCTGGGGGTGGGTTCTTTGTCTGTTCTTCCATTTATCTGCCTTGATCAGCCATTAGCCACCCAGTGCTGCCAGGTTTGCAAAAATAATGATAATAATGACTTTTTTAAGACTTTATGGGACAGTGTTTCTTACAATAAGCCAGTCAGAATAGTTTTCATGAAATAAATATTGTGTGTTAAAATATAGTCTAGCACAGCCACATGTCAGAATGTTCTAAGAACAAAGAAGTATTTGAAGTGACCCGGGAGGATGTTTTGATAAAATACTAATAATTGCATCTCCAAATGGCCGTCCAAGCTGTACAAACATGGGACCCAGGACCACTGGGGATAAGAGAAGGATTGTGCCCAGTGGTGGCTTCCCGACACATGGCGAAGGGTTCCGAATGTGGCCAATGGGAAAACACAAACCCAGGTGACCACCACATTGGCCGTGCCCCTAGCCTTGTGGGTTTAACTACTTAATAAGTTGCTGTTAGAGGTTTCCTGGACAAAGTCCAGATCTGTAGGGGCCCTGAGAATGGCAGACCCTGAAAAACAAGGATAGCTTCATTTATCAATCAACCCAATCACAGGCATTTCCGGAGACAGGGACAGCCAGATGTTGGAGACTGCTGAAGTCCATATTGTGTTGCTAGATTCTAAAGAATTTTTTTTATTCCAGATAAATTGCATAAATCAATATTAAAAATAGTATGTCAACAGCTCAAAATAAAATCACAAAAGCAAGCCATAGATTTATTAATTTCAAAAAATATATGACGGACCGACTATTTTGGTGTGACATAGTTCTCACCTCAGGTATGCTGTCTCATTTTCTGCCTAATCCCCCTTTCAGATGACAGACAGGAGACGTATGGGTATTAGAACAGAGTGCTTTGTCACTTGCTCTCGGAGTCCCTCGCTGAGGGACAAGCACTTGAGACTGTCATGCTGCGAAAGAGAGAGGGAGAGCGAGAGAGAGACAGGTACCTGGGGCCTCTGGGCCTTTCAATAAATACATGCAACATAAACCACCTCACACAAAGGCCCATTGTAGTACTTATAGAACAAATGCATAATTTATCGCTGCAGTTACAAATAAAAAAAAAAAATCTGATCCACCAAACCGAATCCTCTTTTGCTCAACACTGCGGCGTTAAAGCTATGCTGTGAAAAACAGAGAGTGTAATTTATTGCGCTTAGCGTCATTGTGAACTGGTCACATTTCAAGTGACATCCTTTAAACATGTAAATCGGCCTGATGCTAAAATACATCCATTTTTGTGAATGTGAATGTACATTTTGCCTACACGCAACCATTCACAAAGTGATACTTTATATTTTAGAATTCGCTCAATTTTTGGTTAAAAAATTTATCTCAGATAACGCAGACCTTTTACTATAGCAAAATATGAACATTGTGTAGAGCGTTATAGAGCAATCGTTTTTTCCCCCTGAAACATATCAAAGCACATTCAATGTATTCTGTGCCATTCATGCGACAGAGGCTGCATTTCGAGACCTCGACCCCACCCCCCTGCTTTGGGAACAGTTACTGTCCATTTCTGCAACTCGAGATTGAGCCCCCCCCCCGCCCCACCCCATATTTCATTTCTGCGTTGCTGATAGCATTCATCAGCAAAAACCCTGATAGGGGGAAAAAAATGCAACTTAAGCCCGAGCATAACCAAGCTACAGAAGTGGACAGGATTACTTGGGGCCAAGGAGGACAGACATGAGATTGTATTGTCATAAAGGGTCATTAGTCTTTTGGCAAACTGTACCTCAAGCCCCAGATGACAGGGCTTTTCAAGACAGAAAGAAGAAAATATGAGACCTAAATTCTTCATGACAGACACATTCAATGAAAACGTCTGGGACAGGACAGAATTTAAAATAAAATCTCTAATTTGTGCACATGATCCATCTGTTTTCATGGCTCTGTTTGTGTTTTAGGCTAATTTCACTTATATTATTATTTTTTTTACCCCCACAGAACTCAGAAGCCCGTTTAATGGATTGGTCTGCCACACCGAACACAATGTCCTATACTTTGTGGCTGGGTGAGATTAAGTTTAATACAGAATCTTGACAGATGCATCCTGGAAAGACATCTGTTTGAACAGACTCAAGCAGTCATGTTTTTCAGGAATTAATCTCATGCGTCGAATGCCTAAATCTTTCTAATCCATGATGATAATCATATTTTCTTATTTTTTTTTACAATTCCTTGGAGAAACAGAGCCATTCTATGCAGGCCACAGAAATAGACATTCTTTTATATTTATACATGGTGAATAAGAGGAACGATTGTCAGATCAAGGGCTCAGAGACAGGTAGACGGCCCCTTGTTCCATCGACTTGTCACTTTCCCTGGCAATGAGGGAGCCCAGGTCCTTAATCAGACCAGGGGATCAGCCAGATGGGAGCTGGGGGGAAGGCTGGCGATGACGGTTACCCCCCCTCTCCACCGCTTGCTCTCCCCGGCACCCCTAAGGCCATATTGTGATCTCTATCCTGATAAAGGTCCGGGGAGCGAGACTGCCAGACTGGCCAGGCCGGGTTGGAGTCTCTGGGATGACTTTAGTGTGCGATACTGTCCTGGAGGGGCCTTTATGAAAGGCATTCTCACATGCAAAGAAAAGGTTGGGAGTCAGCCTTCGCAGCCCCGCTGTCTGGGGCCCCGTCCCCTCCCCGGAGACTCCAGGCGCCACCGTGTAACTGCAGTCTCAGGTATGCTGGGCAGACACTAAGAATGCTTCCCAGGGCCTCCACCTGAGACGGAGTGGAGTGATCGGCCGACTGTACTCTGGGAGTATTTCCCTCATTATCAGACATTAGATGAATATTTGGCCCCGTTTCACAGTAGAGATTGGGTTTTATTGTCTTTCAGCAGCTGGCATCACTGCGGTAGGAATACGAATATGATTTAGTACTCACAAGGTGTGTTTGTCAATTTGATCTCCGAGTGCTCTGAAGCACACTGGAAAGTCCTCAGCGTCCTCTCGGCTCTCAGAGCTAAATTACCATCGAGCAGAGCACGGGCTCTGGACCGCGACATTATTGCACCCATGTGCATGATTACAAAATCATTTGGAAGATAAAAAAAAGGAGAGAAAATGAATTTAAGCTGTGGTTTTCAAATTCTATCAGCATACGGCAAGCAAACCGTAGGGCAATTTTCATTGTGGTGCCTGTGGTTTTGTGGTGCACGCCTTGTCATTTATCTAGCCTAGACAACAGTAAATTTTCTGCTGTGGTTGCCAGTTCATTATTTAAACATGCCGCACGGAGCACAATGTAAACTTGTTCCTTTGTGATATTTATCTTCCTTTACATTTGCATGCATTTGCTTGAATAAGTCAAATAAAGGAGTATGATGCTGGTTGTTTTAATTCTGCCGATACCGAGCTGATTCTGTGTGCACTATATCATCATTATGCACGGCTCTTTACGCTATTACATGTTTAATCGTGAATGAGAATGAGACAAATGTACTTGTGCTGGTGCCAAACATACAATTAGCCTTCATTACAAAGACAGGGGGGAAAAGACAGCTCGTGTTAAATGGTGTGGACATGGGCGTGTGTTCTCCGTGCGAAAACTGATCTGAGATCGGCCTCTCGCAGCACAGAAGCGGGGGAGACCGGGGCCGGGTCGCGCATGCGCAGACGGAGCGTTTCCAAGCTCCCCAGTCCCAGAAGCCTCTGGCGCGTTCAAACGTTCCTGGAGAGAAAGAAAAAAACCAATACAGACGCGCTTTAAACATGTCCGAGAAGAAGCAGACCGTGGATCTGGGGCTGCTGGAGGAGGACGACGAGTTCGAGGAGTTTCCAGCCGAGGGTAAGTCCCTTTCTTAGGGAATCGTTGCCAATCGGAAGGCCAGTGACTCAGCTAGCTAGCTGACTAGCTTGTTTGGCAACGACCAAGTAAAATATCTAATATGTATAATATATGTGTATATATAATGTAGATATATAATATGTGACCTGTGATACAAATTTTGAATCTCTATTACGTTTTGGCTGCATGGCTTCCTTCGTATCTTTGTACCGAGGCTAATGCTAACGCTAACCGATTGTAAACAAAGTTCGCCACTAGTTAGCCCAACGGTACTTCGTCGTAGCCGATCGAGAGGCGACTGGGCGGACGTTGGTTAGCTCACCGTTGCTTGCGTTTCAGACTGGACCGGCCTGGACGAGGATGAGGATGCCCACGTGTGGGAGGACAACTGGGACGACGACAACGTGGAGGACGATTTTTCAAACCAGCTGAGGTGCGCGATTTGTATTTAGCGTGAAGTTTTTTTTTAGTCATTGTTAGGCTGGTCATTCGCAGTGTTCCAGGCGTGCAGTGGAGTTTAAAATACATTTTTAAAATACCAGACGCCCTTGTGCACGTAATCAGAAGGTCGAATCCCGATCCGCCAAGGTGCCACCGAGCAAAGTACCGTCCCCACACGCTGCTCCCTGTCACCAAGGGTGATGGTTAAAAGCAGAGGACACGTTTCGTTGTGTCACTGTATGCTGTGCTGCAGTGTTTCACAATGACAATCACTTCACTTTTTTAGTTGCCCTCATCCTGAGCGCCTTACAATAAGTAGTTACTGGGACGGGCTTTCCTGGAGACGCTCAGGGTGAAGTGTCTTGCTGAGGGACATGATGGTAAAACATGAAGTTTTTTTTATATATAAATGTTCAGTAATTTTTAAATGGTTCTGACATTAAAGTTGTTTGCTGTAAATGGCTTTTTCCTCCTCCTTTTTTTTTTTTTTTTTTTGTCTGCATGGAGCCTTTTGGTTATTATACCTGCTAAGCAATTTCAGCACAACAGTTGCCGCATCTGTGATCATAGGTCTTCTGGTTCAGAGGCAAGTGTGTTACCCGCTAGGCCACTGCCACCCAAAACACTGCTAAATGTTCCAGCACTTTCCGCAGGATCAGCTCTGCGGTTTTTAAAACGTTGAAAATCAACACCCGTAAGAAATGGTTGACTCTTCCCAGATGTAGTTTTTGTGCAGCACCTTATAATAAAAAAATAAAAATAAAAATCGCACGACTACTATAAAAATCTGTACATTCACGTGGTTTTAATCTCACCTTTTGTTTTGCAGAGTGGAGTTGGAAAAGCATGGATACAAAATGGAGACGTCGTAGCCTCCATCTCCGAAGAGGACTTAAAACAGACATTTTTCATGTGACCCTTTGGAGGGCATAAGAAGTTTGAGACTGCATACCACATCAGCACAAAAGCTGAAAGCTCTCACTGACTTTTTTTTTTTTTTTTGGTTTTTCTTTAATCTTATTAATAAATGTTCAGTAATTTGTAAATGGTTCTGACATTAAAGTTGTTTGCTGTATATGCCTTTTTCTCCCTCTTTTATCTGCACGGAGCCTTTCGGTTATTATACTTGTTAAGCAATTTCAGCATATCTGTGACCATAGGTCTTCGGTGTTTAATGTGTTTGTACGTTTTCTTTTCTTTTTGGCCATTGTGCATTTAACCTCAATTTAAACCTTGACTGGTTTTTAATGGTTTGGTAATTAGGGCCCACTGTGAAGCGCCATCGGTTTATAGCCCCTGAACAAAAGTCTGTTGCTGATAATTTTGCAGGTAACGAAGCCCCGCAAAACGCGCTCCGGCAGGTAGAGCCGGATGTTGGTAGCATGCGAGGGTGTGCGTGGGTCTGCCCGGCTGCACTGTCGTGTTTTTTTTGTCAGGGGCAGGGAGGCGGTCACAGCGTGTGGCCCCGACGCAGCTCCTGCCTGGGCCTGCCCGCTCACGACCGGGCCACGCTCTTCACAGCGGGGGTGCTCCCGCACCAAACTGGAGGCCAATTTACCCGGCCGCGCCCCCCCCCCAGCAAAACGATTTATTTATTTATTTATTCTCCACCACCACCCCCTCCGGCTTTCCCCGGCACCCCGTTCCATCGGCCCCTAATGAGCTGAAATGGATGCCGGCAAGGCATCACCTACCGCAGAAAGGCCTCCGGCACCCCAAGCTCGGTGCGGATGTGCCCGCACCTTCATGTTTTACCGTCCCTGCCTTACCGCACCGTGGAAAGTACAGGGAGGCGGGCATGTCACAGACGCAGAGGCCGCCGTCCTCCCGGCCGCGGTTAGCCCAGTCCTCCCTCGGGAGTGGCTCGCTGTTAAATATTGTGGCATCAGGTGTCTTCGGGTCCCTCCTACTAACGTTCTCCCGGTGCGTAAACATGACGACATGTCACCTGAATACTTATTTGCTCAAACATTAGGAATCGCCTGGTGTCACCTGTTGCCAAGGCAGATAAATGTCACCTTTCCCAGGAGGATATTTTCCAAGGAAAAATATTTTTTTCCCACTTCCTTAAAAAAAAAAAAAAAATTATTAATGTTCAGATTCGTTCTTTAATCTACAACCGTGTTGATATAAATTTTAGAGTGTCCGGTTTTCAGTTGGCAGTGGGACACGGCCCGATGCGAGAAGCACGGATGTAAATGTACCTGGGCCCTTGAAAATAAGTGCCCTGGGCTGGGCCATTATTTTAATTGTTGGAAACTCATTGAAGTGTAAAAATCACTAAGTGAGGAGGATTCGGGGGGCCATTTTGTTTGTGCCAAGGGGTGGAAGATTGGCCTCTTGAGCTCCGCCTTTGTGGCTTCCCTAAAACCCAGTCTTTCAGTTCGTGGGGGGATAATGGGAGACGTGCTTCTTAGGGGCTTGTCGTATTTTTCCCCGCGGTATTATCTCTTTTGTGTGTGATGTAATTGCTTATCATGAGTCTTTTCATTGCCCCCCATTTTTTTTTCTTTCTTTCACAGGCCGGTGGACGTCATATTTTCTTTTTTCCGTCAGGTCTGGAAAGGACTCGGGTTCATGCTTAATCCTCAATCTAAATGTGTGATCAATATGGTAGACGCTGCTGTTTTCTCTGCCTATTCACGGCCCCGAAACGCTGGAGATGGTTGGCACTGTCGCTCCGGCTTCTCACCCCGCGGCCACCGAGAAAGTGTTGTGGCCCTTCCCGGGTGCACTCGGCCATAGCCAGAGTCAGCCTGGCTCTACCGCCAGGCGAGGGAAGGGGGAAACGGGGGGCCGTCGTACAGGCAGCTCGCAGCTGCTACAATAATAGGCCTAATTGCACGTTTCTTTTGTCGGCCTGAAATTAGTGGCAGAGCGAGGCTACAATGCTCGAACCTCGTGTTAAAAAGAGAGAGAGAGACTCGGGGGTGACCCGTTTGCCGTCGAGGCCCATCACCATCTCTCCGTCCCACACCTGCACTCGCCCTCGCGAAAGTAAACACAGATAATAAGGTGTAATTACTTTAAAAAAAAAAAAATAATGACGAGGGCTCTCGGCGTGACAATGGCTCGCCTGTTTATCAAGGGAGGAAAATAACTTGGGAGGACTCGGAGGAGCAGAACCCCCCACCAGGAGACCCCCACAAGGCACCTCTTGTCGGCGGGTTTGTGTGTTAACCCGACTTCTGCTCTTGTGCGTTCAAATGGCCGAAAATTAGCCACCAAGTAAATTTTTAATAAATCATTCATAAACTTAAGGTTATGATTAAAGTGTTTTTTTAATTATTATTATTTCAAGACACCATTTAATTAACAATTTCCTAACTAGTGTTACCGGTTTGTGTTATACGGCCCCTATGATATGTATTCAAATTAAGGATATTTTTTATAACAGCATAACATTCATTTTTACCTCTTTTTTTTACCAACCACTATTGAATCTTCACTGTTCGAAAGCAACACAAGAAAGAAACACAATCTTTGATTATATTTGCACGTGTGACTGGGTGATAGCTGTCAATCATCAGACTCCTCCCATTTTAAACTGTTCATAAAACGGGCTGTGGTCATTAAAGAAGTGTTCTGGGCGATCATGAAAAGGGCTAGTTAATTTCTTTTCTTCAAGATGCAGGTAACTATGAAATGGTTCCTTCGGTCCCCGAGGACGCTTGACCTTACAGTAGTGAATCAGGCCCAGGAAAAATAGTGGCCAATTTAACGCGTCTTTATCACCGAGAATTGCACTTGCGCAATATTATGCATAGTTTTTGACGTTGAAATGGCAAGAATGTGACTTGATTGGGAGGAGGGCTATCACTTTTCTTTTTTTAATGGCCCACATGAACGATCCCATTTTTTAACGCTGACTCATCGTGGCGCGAGCCTGCCGAGGGTGTTCGCCGCTTCGGCATAGTTTAGATGTGACTGGCCTCTAAAGGGAGCTGACACATCCTCGCACGGTGAGAGCGCGATTGGTGTGTTTCTGTTCAACTGCATCCTTGGTGGCTGAGCCGCTGTGAAAACACAGTCGCTCTTCTCAACGTCAGCTTGGATTAAACCGCTGCTCCTGCAGTAGTGCAGTTTTGCGACATTCTTATCGGAGCGAACGACTGGGTTTTTTTCCCCGCTTCCTCTGTGCAGACTATAAACCTACAATTAAACAATTATTGAAAACATTGCAGTGCCATAATCACATATAAAAGGGTGATGGGGGTAGTCATTGAATAAAATATATAAAGCAGTTCATAAAATAAAATAATTTTACCATTTAACCTGCTCTCAATCTTTCAATTTTCTCAAATTCTGAGCGCTTCATCAATTTATGCATGAATATCATGATGGAGGCATGCAAATAGAATCTATAAAATACAATCAGAGATAGGGCAATTACTCACAAATAAAGTAATCAATTAAAAAACGTCATAATTAGACTCCTCGCAGTGCATGAAGGGATTACGCTGCCATTCCATTATTCCCTCAAAAGAGCTCACAGACTAGCTGGATAGACCTTATGGAAGCACATTTTAACTATGGAAGTAAAATAATCATTTAAAACACAATTCCTGTTTCTGGGTAGGTTGGTTGTTTTTATGAATTCTGACTTCTTCTTTCCAAAAAGCTCTGTAGCGTGTGATTAGATGTTTCACAGACCGCTTGTAGTTTACAGTGGTTGTAGGCCTGGGCTTCAGTTAGCATTTTAATCTCTTATGTGCACTGATTTCAGAATCAGAAATAAAGGTCACGTTCTGGTAGCTGCTGGCATGCTGGTACGTGTTCCAAAGAACACAAGTCGGTGTACAAGAACTAATATTTATGTTTTAAACGTGCTTATGGCATATGCCATACACAAGCACGCAATCCAAGCATTGCTAAAGCAATTTTCTTTGTACAGTACCATCCATATATTGGTTATATTTAATCTAGCATTAAAATCTAAGATAACATTGACCTACAACCTATACACCCATACAAAACCATTGGAGTATCAATAACCTATAATCTATAATCTGATCAGTTTTTACCAACATATGAAAAAGGTGAGACGGTGACTGTCCTCTTCTCAGCATTGATTTTCATTCCTGCCTTTTGCAACACACAGAGAACACACAGGCGCGGGTCTGTGTGACATTTTAGGTGAAATGGAGATATAACTATCAAATGAAAGCTCTGCTGCCAAAGGACACAAATAAACTGTCTATCAAAATAATGCTTGGTTTGGGTCCTTGCGTAAAGTGAAATGTCACCGAAACACCCTGGGTTTCCACTAGATACAGTTTAGTGGATTTTATTAGTGCAGCCAGAAGCCTGCCTCGCCTGCGCGGGTCCCCAACATTTTGGAGGTTGTAGTGGAAACGGGTTGGCGATGGAGATCTTACGTGTGTGACAATGGTCAATGTTACGTGAGAATGATCCTCGCGCCATCGGTGGTGGCCTAGCGGTTAAGGAAGCGGCCCCTTAATCAGAAGGTTGCCGGTTCGAATCCCGAGGTGCCACTGAGCAAAGCGCTGTCCCCACACACTGCTCCCCGGGCGCCTGTCATGGCCGCCCACTGCTCACTCAGGGTGATGGTTAAATGCAGAGGACACATTTCACTGTGTGCACCGTGTGCTGTGCTGCTGTGTATCACAAGTGACAATCACTACACTTTTTTTTTTTTTTTTATTAACTTGAGAGTTAAAAGATGAGTACGTTTTTGCCCTCCGCAAGCCCCCCACTGTGGCTCCATCCAACAGCCGTAATGTACACCGATACCTGCTAATTACAATTCGTTACCTGCTCCGTATTCTTAACCCCCGTTGTATTTTAAGCGCGTCCTCCGGATCAAGTCACCCCGTTGCACTTAATAGCTTTGGACAGCCAGGGAGGCAAAAATGAACAGAAACAATTTAAGCGCATCAACGTTCGCCCGGGCAATTAACCACTCTCGACGCCGGCGTCGCTATTAAATTATCGTCACTCTGATAATTGTAATTAATTAATCATCCCGCTCGTTCAGGCGCTCCGCCGAGGGCCGCTAATGCAAGGCAGAGCGTGGGCTGCCGCGCCTCCGGCTTTCGGGACGGGCCTTCATCCCTAAATTGATCTGGGAGCAGGTATCGCCCAGAGGATAGCGGCGCGTACGCCAGTCGGTCCGCGCACGTGTTTCGGGGCCCGGGGGGCCCGTGCAGCGCCTGGGGGGGGCGATCAATCACGTCCGAGCCCCCGGGCCCGAGCGGAAGTCCGGGCTCTCGGTTCGGGCACGTGCTTGCCAGCACTCGCGGAGGAATACAGGTGCCTGTCGAATGAACGGGATCCCCACATTTGTAGTAGATACCCCCAAATCCCCGTAATTTGGGGGACGTGGACTCGGCCTTCCCGTCCACGCGTCAAATTCATGCAAATGTGCGTGTTTTCCAGGGGCCAGAAGCAGGAAAGAAGAGTGAACGGCAAGTCATCCTCAATTTGCTTCAGTTTGCCGATTCTTTGGAAAACTGAGTGAAAGCAGGTGAGGTTCATCCAGCCCCAAAAAGGAAATTTGTCATTTACTTCATGCCGCCGCCCCCCCTTTTTTTGGGGAGGTGAAAGAAATACACGCAAGCAAACAAAGAGCCGGTGTGTGTTTCAGGATGGGGCGTCTGGGTGGGATCGGCGAAGCCCGGTGAAATTGGGAGTGACACAGATTACTCACAGGGTCTCCGCCGCCGGAGCCTGGTGGGAAAAGGAGCTCGGAATCGCGGGTTCTCCTCCGTCACATGTCCTTAGGCTGAGAGAAGGGGGACGTGTTGGAAACGCGGCGGCAAGACGCATTCCTCCTCTCACTCTTGCAGCGAACGTCGTGCAGGAAAGCCAGATGTTTCGCTTCTACCTGCTGAATTCATGGCTCCACCACGCTATTTCCAGGACAGGAGGAACCTACCGGAGGGCGCCTTACTCAGCACATGCCTGACTTCCATTAGTACTTCTCTCATTATCACAGGCTGTAATCCAGATTTTCTCTCATTTTTATTATTGAGGTTTCTTATGATTCTCTTATGATTTAAAAAAAAAAAAGTTTTGTCTTTTAAACATTACCCTGTCCACTATTATTCAGATTTGAACCTCTGGCTTCCATCAAAGCCTCTAAACTTCCTTGTACAGATTAACTTGCTCTCTCTCTCTCTCACTTTCATATCACTTTACACAATATTCCTTATTCATCATTTAGGAATTTTGAACACATACTTCAAAATTCTAAAAAAAAATATATCTTAATATACATGCAATTTGTACCAAATGTTGTTATTTTGTTGTGTACAATCCTTGTGTATGAAATTTGTTACGTGAATCAACTTCCTTTCCTCATGTCAAGATTTTTTTATATTATGCTATGCAGGTCCTCTGAGAAATCTGCTGCAATGAAGCAAAGCTATAATAACATAATAAAGTGCTGTATACTTTTTAAGCTGCTTACTGTCAACCACTGAAAATGTCTTCTATAGAAGATCTGACCACCATCGTCCAATAAACAGACAAAACGCTCTTCCCTCAGTAGTGTTTCTAAAAGGGGAAGTAAGAAAAAAAAGGCGTGGTCATTGCATGTGCATGAATGCATGCCTGTTTGAGGAGTGTGGTTGCGAGTGGGCGGGGCAGCGCGAGCGGAGTGCGTTTGTTGCTATTTTTCGCTTTATCCCAGCGCGTTTGCTGGTGCTGTGGAATTGTTCAGAATTGGCTGAAGTGGATTCGAAGGGCCACTATAGCAAGAGACTTCCCTTCCCTGACTGTAAAAATGCCGGCACGAGCCCCGCCTGTCATAGGGCTCTCGTTGCAATATTTGGAGAGTGTCACTATAGTGTTACTACAGTGTTACGGTGTTTGGTAAATAGAGGTCATATATTGTCTAGGGTCATTTTTCCCCCTTCATGTATTAAATATAAGAAAAGTACATATAAAAAACATTCTCAAAGTCAACTGTTTCATGATGGTGGATCGGTTTTGCTCAACCTTGAGGCTCAGGTGAACCTGGAAGGCCCTGCAAGGACAGCTCGAACCACACAGCTTGGTTACAGCAGCAGAGGTGCTCAAATTCAAATTTTATTTGTCACACGTATAGTCATACACGGTATGATATGCAGTGAAATGCTTTTTGCGACTGCTACAGACCACAATATTGCAAATGTTGCAAGTGTACAATGAACCAATATGCAAATATTGCAAACATAACCAAATATTACACTTTTACGTCTTTAACATAAAATATGTGTAACTGGTAGGGTGAAGGTGTGCAAATGAGTGAAAGACAATGTTTAAAAAAAAGAGCAGTAAAGTAAAAAGCACAAAGATTTTGTGCAAAGTGATTTTGTGCAAAGTGCTCGGACTATTTAGCATGATTGACTTGACCTGAAGTTTTTCATTTAAAAAGCGGTTAAGGGTTAACAGGAATTAATACTCATTCAACCATCTGATATCTAGAGTGTTTTAATATTAAAATATAATCCATAAAACCATTTCAGTAGCAGTCACCTTTTGGGGAAGCCACAGGGGTTGATAATGATGGTCGTTTTTTTTTTTTTTTTTTTTTTTCAGCGGTTGGTATTTCTCAGCACAATTTATCTCTGCCTCCAGGAAGCGGAAAAGGAAGACTTAAATACTGGCTGGCTGACTGCTCCGAGACAAATGGCCTGCGCTAATTTCCACCGCGCTGGCCGGTAGGTCCCGGGACGGTGAAAAAGCGCAGGAACAGGGGAGAAGGGCCCTCTCTCTCTTCCAACACGGGGTCCAGACCCCAGCGTTTGCAGGCAGCATCTGGGTTGCTTTAGCCGAGGGGGTGGGGTCGAGTTGAGGAGGGATGGCGGGGGTGGTGTTCCCTGCATCCTCTCGAGTTGCAGGTTTGAGTGTGTGGGCTCTTGTGTGTGTGTGTGTGTGTGTGTGTGTGTGTGTAGGGTTTTTTTTTTTTTTTTTTTGGGAAGGGGCTGAAGCCCCACCCGGCCTGGATCTCTCCAGAGCTCCCGGTGCATCCACCCAACCCTCTGAAGGGCCAGTTTCAACCCGTCCCGCATACCCCGAGAGCGTGTTTAGTGTAGCTTCTCATAGGACGTAGAACAGATTCGTTCGGGACCCTGCCATCGCCGAGGCCGCAGGTGGTGCGGCGCTGTTGGTACGCATGGCTGGGAGACAAGCAGGACATGATTTACCTGCTTTGTCTGTTTGCAGGCGCTCGGTTGAGCACCTCCAGGCTCAGGTTTTAGCCACACGACCTGCATGATTAGACCTTCTGGTTGTAGGATTTGATCCTATTTAATTCCCAGACTTCTGTCAAAGCCGGTCATTGTTCTGCTGGCAGAAGGGAACCAGAGTTTGGCTGGTTGAGTAAGTCGGTGGGGCGGTATTCAAGTGCAAGCTCATTTCAGTGTAAACAAACATGAAAAAGACTGAAAAGAGAATTTGAAAGATATTTGACTATTTCAATTTATTTCACACATAAAGATGTATGCACGTGCAAAATGTGCTGGAAAACTACACATAAGCCATATAAAACCAAGAATTCAGAAAAAGTTTCACGTCCGGCTGTCATAACTCTATACTGGACATCCATGGCAATAATTAATGTAGAGAATTAACATTGGGGAGTAATACATTACAGCACTGCAAATCTGAACGAAGATATTGCTTTTTCAGAGCTTGCTTAACTGAAATGTAATTTCCTTGGAATCTTTATGACGATCTTTATGGGAAACGCGTCAATAGAAATGCCCAACTCCTTAAAATGACCGTGCCGAAAGGCCTTGATTTGTTTCAATCTGAAATCCCCCCGCAGGAACAGCTCTTGTAGAAGAGCCATTAACCTGTCAGCGTTTCGAATAAAGACACAAGCCTTCAAACACCCCCCCCCCCCCCTCCCGTTATGCCGTCTCTGTTGCTTAGAATAGAAAGTATTTGACCCTAGAGGACCCTCGGGCTCTCTAGTCATTGACCGCTAATCGAGACACTCATGTCGGCAGAAAGAGCAAACAAAGCGGAGTAATCACTTGTTTAGCAGCGGAGCTATTTTTAAAGCGGCAAATTTAGACGGCCCACGAATAGAAGCGTGGGCCCTGAGACGTCCGGCTGGTCATTCTTCTTTCTTTACGTGACGTTTCGCTCCCCGGGGAAGAGAGAGGGCCAATTTGTGGCCCTGGGCATGTCAGGGGTCCTGCCGTAGATGCCGACTGCACAGTCACTCACAGGAGGTGGTCGTTGGAACAGCGTTTTCTTCCTTAGTTCTATATCCAGTTATAATGATCTGCATTATAAAATGCACAGAAGCCAGGGGGGACGAGAGATGGAAACGTATCATAAAAAATACAAGATACCATAACAATAAGCACTGGCGTCGAGGAAAATGTCAAATTAAAAAATGTCAGAATAATCCTTTGTGTCTGACACATTTGAATAAAACGGCTTTATTGGTCGGCCCTTGAACTTTTCCCCAATAAATCACTGTGCTGGCGCCATCAATATTTTGGGGAAGAGACGTTTCCCTCGGCGAAGGCCATTTAGAGAGGAGCAGGAGGCCTGCTGTGAAAAATACGGTGGTTCGTGCTGGTGCACCAAGAACCCAAGACGCCACTGGCAAAAAGCTAGAAATGATTATTTTCCGAGCGAAATGCACTTTCTTTGAAGACCATGTACCATTAGAGGCCTTTTGCTCCCTTTTAAATTGTTTTTATGCTGTGAGTAATGTTAACCTTTGCTTTTTTTAGTCATGGTCTTCTTTTTCACCCAGTGAAGAACAGCATCTAGAAATGCTGGATATTAAGCAGAATTGTGTGTGTTTTTTTTTTTTTTATACATAAAGTGCAGTGGAAAAGCAGAAATTGGGGGATTATATGGCACTGAAAATGAGATAATCATACTTTCACACAGATTATTAGTATATTGGAATATCTTAATATTTGGATCAGCGGGGTATATAACATTGATAATTATGCATTATTTTAGGTTTTTGAGGGCCCTGGGTAATCATTCTCTGTTGTTCCTGTGCCATGAAGCCCATGTATATGTAATTCTATGTAACATGTCATTTATCAATACATGTTTATGTGAAAGTGAAGTGATTGTGATTCATTGCAGCACAGCACACGGTGACACAACTAAATGTCTCCTCTGCATTTAACCATCACCCTTGGTGAGCAGTGGGCAGCCATGACCGGTGGCCGTGGAGCAGTGTGTGGGGACGGTGCTTTGCTCAGTGGCACCTCAGTGGCACCTTGGCGGATCGGGAATCGTTTCCTTACCCGCCAGGCCACCACTTCCCCAAGGCCACCAAGTGAAAGTGGAGTGATGCACTTATCCTGAGCGACTTACGCAAGTGCTTTAAGACGTTTAAATTTATAGTAGAATAATTTGGTTTATGAGCACCAGATTTGCATATACCATTAGTTTAATTACTTTGAACCCAGCTTTTTAAAAAAAAATATTTTACAAAAAAAAAAAAAATGTAAAGTTATTTAATTGAAGTATTTTCTTTCAAATTTACACTTTTACGTTTTCTTTTATCAAAAAGCACAGTCTTTTCGGTGTTGTCAATATAGTGTAAAAGTGACCTGTCGTAGGGTTCAGGTCGCAGCTGATGGTGGTTGGGGGTCCAGCTGCTTGACCACTGCTGCCGCGACGAAGCTGCATGACGTCATCGCCATGGCAACGTCATCGCGTCACCAGGAAGTGATCCCGGGCGAGAGTGAAGCGGGGCTATATTCGAGCATGACCGCCAAGGTAAGCGCCCTTCTGGCCGAGGGTGACTGTCACATTCCGCGGAGGTTAAGATGGGGTGGTCGCTAACGTTTTATTTCACTATCACTACCATATTTATTATAATTATTATTATTTTTTAAAGGAATCCCGCGCGACCTCCATCACCTCAGCAGCTAACCGGCCTGCTAAGATAACTTTAGCCGCGGTCAATGACATCGGGACGGAGCCGGACAGTCACAGAATATCACAGCAGAAGCGATAAAAAAATAAACCATATTAACTTTTGAATAACCCCTTTAAAAAAAACCCTGCTAAAACCCGGCTTAAATAATGTAAACTACATTTACTGTAAATTAATTATAATAAATGCCATAATGATCTGGTCCAAAACATTTCTTGTGATTATAATATATTATATAAAACTATATATTATACTATATATTTATCAATTAAATGTTGGCTCTATATCTATCTATCTATCTATCTATCTCTCTCTCTTTCTCTCTCTCTCTCTCTCTCTCTCTCTCTCTCTCTCTCTCTCTCTCTCTATATATATATATATATATATATATATAGGGCTAGCCTTTATAAATATATAGTATACTATATAGCCTTTATGTGTGTGTGTGTGTATCTATCTATCTATCTATCTATCTATCTATCTATCTATCTATCTATCTATCTATCTATCTATCTATCTGTATAAATTACATATTGATTAGCGTTATGTCATGAAGTAACTGCCAATTCCCAACATTACAGCAACATAGCAACAAACGACCAAAATTATAACCCGCTATTATTAAACCATGATTAGGCGCAGTCAAAAAAAATGTCAAAATGAACCGAAACCGATTTCCGCCATTATTTGCATGCCACTTTATTGTCTGCTAAATTTCATGATTACAGCCTTAGCAAGCAGTGGTGCAAATTTGCAAACGAGGCCCCGCCCCCTGTTTACTATTTGTGTATTTCCATTCATCCCGATTACGAGCATCACCTGCTACTCCCGTATCCCGTAATCGTCCTTTTTTTTGCCAGCTTTTTTCAAACGTAGATCAAAGCGATGGCGTCATCGAGGCCGCTGCATGCTGGGTAATCAGGAACAACTCCCTGCCACCGACGAGATTAATCATGTCAGAAGAAGACATCCTAAAATTAGTTGTGTAACACGGAACCACTTACAAAATAACGCTCGGCTAATGTCGAAGTAATAGCACGGGGCCTTGGTAGCGATGTCTACACTAGTTACGTAATGAGACCTTTTTTTCCCCTTCTTTTGCATATCGACAGCTTGTCCTGCCAAGACGGGCCGACCCTGCCGAGCTCAAGTCCATTTTTCTCAAGGTCAGTAGCCAAAGGTACATTTTCACACGCATTCGTACGAGGCTTCCATTGACTGTCCTTGACGTAGCTGATGTTCTCCTACGCAGTATGCCAGCATTCAGAAGGACGGTAACTGTTACATGTCGCCGGAGGACTTCGTGTCGCGCTTCCTCCACGCGCACACGGACGTGAGGCTGTCCAAGGAGGCCATCGCGCTACTGGCAGGTGTGGTGGACCAGACCAAGGATGGGTCAGTACTTCAGAGTTCCACTTCAACATGTACAACGGTGTTCAAGATACACACGTGACGCTGGTTAGGTAAAAAGAAGAAGAAGAAGAAGAATCCAGTGTAGCTTGCAAAGTAAAAAAAAACAAAAAAAAGGACCTCGGATTTTAGATTTCGCTTGAGCCGCCTCCTCCTCAGCCGCCTCCTTTTTTTTTTTTACATTAATATGTATGTTTTTAATGATACATAATGACGGCCAATAAAATGTTAGGGTAAGTCAAAAAGAAAATGTGTTGCCGCGGCAACCACCTGGGCTGCGAGCGGAGCAGAGTGCATGTGGTCATGTTGCACACATTACGGGGGCTGCTTTAAACAGGGGAGAGGCGCACATGCTCCGTAATTGCCCCGCCATTCACCGCATTGTGTGACTTTGGAGACGGATAAATGGCAGCGTCTCCGCTATTAAGGGATAAATCTATTAGAGGAGCCCGGCTTTGAGCTCAGGATCTAAACCTCAGAAAGATTTTACAGTCTAACTTTTTTTGTGTGTGTGTGTGTGTGTGTGTGTGTGTGTGTTAAATGAAAATAACCTATTTCATCAGGAGGCATTCCAAAAAAACGCACAATTTGCAAAATGTTGGATAAAAACGATGCTCGGATGGGCTAGTAATGGCGTTGCATAAAACATGCTTTATGCTTGACCTTGAAATTGCACAAGGGGCCACTTGTGGGTGCTGATCATTTCAGTAGAATATTTTTTTTTTTGAAACGCAAAGGTGTCCCCCACGTTTAGACAGCCTGTGAAACAAAAACCTAACGGTGCTCGGTGATGAGCACCCTACCTGTCTGCAACAGTCCGCGAGAACAAGTAAAATGAATGACGTCCCCTTGTTCGTGGGGACCTCAGAAGAGCTCACATCGGCGAGAAATGAGTCTTGGCTAATCTCTTTTTTTCGGGGAAGAGGGTACATTTTCGGTCCCTCCTCCCGCGAGAAAGCAAATCAAGTGACACGGTGACACCCGTCACGCAACCGTATCACTCGTGCCACAGCGAGCCGGAAAATCAGTCAGTCTGCACATGTAGCCATCCCCACTGGCTCTCCACGACTCCTATCTTCTGTCTTTTTCCCCCCGTTCTTTTCCTTTCTTTCCTCTCTCTCTCTCTCTTTTTTTTTTAAATGGGAAATAATTCAGCTGTAAAACTCCATTGTCTCTTGGAAGGGGAGGGGGGCTTTCAAACTTTGTAAAAGAAGGCATGCTGGGATAAATGGCAGACTGGATGCACGAGCGCATGTCTCTCGAGCTGCGGGGCGGGCGTGGGGGGGGGCCTGAAAGGCGGACCTGCACGCGTCTCCGCCGTGGGCACGGGCTGTCAGTGACAATGACGGGGACCGGGCGGCGTTTGAAGGTGCCCCCTCCTCACCTGTCACGGATAAAAGCCGCCGCCCGGACCTGCTCGACTGCTAGCCGCCATAAACAGTGTTTTTTGGTTATGTGTGTGTGTGTGTGTGTGTGTTTTTTTTTTTTTACCCG
The DNA here is from genome assembly GCF_900700375.1 of Denticeps clupeoides. NCBI lineage: Eukaryota > Metazoa > Chordata > Actinopteri > Clupeiformes > Denticipitidae > Denticeps > Denticeps clupeoides. The sequence goes on along the minus strand of NC_041726.1, from coordinate 4,125,633 downwards.
TCTGTTAGAGGTATCTGTTACATGAAAAGTTTCCGTGGCTGCATGAGCATTTGATGCATCTGGGCAAAGTTATGAGGGTACAAGTCATCTGTTGGAGAGATGCTCATACGGGTTTTTTTTTTTTTCTGTTTTGCAGGAATGATGATGGGATGAAAAAAGGGTCCTTAGCCATATTAGTTGATGGTTGGAAGAGATCGGACATCGGTTTGATTGCTGAAGGCCACGTTTTTTGTTTTTTTTCCTTTCTTTCTTTCTTTCTTTTTCTTTCTTTTTTTTTTTGTTGCCGTAATTAAACTAAAGGCACTTCTAATCAACCATCATAAACTTTATCCTTGGTGTATAGGTCTTGAGGATAAGTGTCCGCCACATGAACAGACTTCATATGCCATCCATTGAAAAACCATGAATTGAGCATATATATGTTTTGTGTGTGAGTGTGAGTGTGTGTGTGTATATATACACGCACAAACACACACACACACATGTATAGACCCTGGCTATGAAAATTCTCGCCATCCCCTTAATTGCAGGAGTCAAACAGAGATGGCGAAGTCCCTGATTTCCCTTTTGTTTTTAGCTGATGATGCACGGAACCCAGGGCTGGTTCTGTCTGCGAGACTCCGCCCACTTTCAGAACATCGGGGGGGGAGTCCCGCTCCGAACAACTACCAGCTTAGTTAATAAAAACAATTACTCCTGACTCCACAATATGCCTGATTTCGAATGCTGGAGATGCCGCAAAAAAAAAAACACACAATTTCCTTTGAATTTCATCAGTAAGAAATTAATTAGAGTGGCCGGCGAGAGGTAAAAAAAAAAAAAAAAAAAAAGTTGTAATCATTGCTCAGTGGAAGCTGAAATAAATTAGCGACGCATGTGTCGCTGGGGGGGCTGCTCATTAGTATTGACCTCATGTAATTACTGTATCCATTTGTGAAATTCATAATGGAGTTGAGGCAACTTTGAACCGAGCTTAAATAAAGACTAGATTGCACCGTCCCCGGGGTTTCCCACGGGTGTTCAAATGGCTCGGCTGATGAGTTGCAGCGTGTGTGTGTGTGTGTGTATCTGCTAAAGTAGATGAGCCATTGGCATGTCTGCGGTGACCCTACGTACCTGCGTTAGTGTCAGCTGATGTTTTATTCCAAATGTCAGTCATTTTGGTTTTAGTAAAAAGGCAACGCAGCCTTCACCATTATCGTTTAACGGCAAGTTATCTTCAGTAATACATTTCCTATTTAGATGGGTTTTTTTTTACCGTAGTAAAGGTCATTAGCATTCCTCTCTGTAACTGCAAACTACATATTTCCCTTATTTCTAAAACCAAGTAGCTATTCAAGTTATGTTGTTATGTTATTAATGTTGTAACTAAGTGTCTTATAATGATGCTGTGTGGTTAATAAGTTGTCTACTGAAGAGGGTTTTTTTTTTGGTGTGTGTTCACTGTTTCTGTGATTTTTTTTTTTTTTCTGTTGTTGTAGCTGAGGTAATGACATTTGACGGTCAAATAGGAAGCACTTCAGTCAGGATTGCCTGGAATGAATAGCCTTGTTATGACCATTTGTTTTGTCATTCACTTTAGCCCCGAGGCCATGAAATTTCCGACTGGACCGCGTGGCGAAGCATTTTTTTGGCTCGTATAATTCTGCGCCGATCATTTCTAATAACAAACCACTGAAGTGTCAAGTGTGCAGCATAATAAACAAAAGGGCTTGTCTGTTTCGGCGTGGACTGGAAATCAGCACACATGACTGCATTATCAGACCCTAAACGCATGTCTCTGTCCGACCCTGCCAGGTTGATCTCCTTCCAGGAGTTCTTTGCCTTTGAGTCGGTTCTCTGTGCCCCCGACGCCCTCTTCATGGTGGCCTTCCAGCTGTTCGACCGAACCGGCAAAGGAGCAGCCACCTTCGGTAAACCCCACCCACCCAAAACAACCTTCTTTTATTTCTTACATGCCCGTCTTATTCCACTACATGCCTTTGCTTCTGTCATAAGCCAAGTGTCACCTTTGTTAGCATCTCTGCAAGGCATTCATCTAGAAAAGCTAAGAGATAGTGTCGTTTACAGCAAACCCAAATTTTCACCATCTCCATCCATTAAGGTGACAGCGTGCCAAAACGGTGTATTTCTGTTTTTTGACAGTGGAGCTGGAGACGGTGTGGGTGTGGATCCGCGTGACTGTCATCATTCATAGCTAGCACCTTTGATGCATGCGAACGTGCTGCATATTTCACATTTCCCTAATTGATTTAAACAAGCCTTTTCTCTCTCTCTCTCTCTCTCTCTCAGCCTTGATTTAGGATGCAGGGCACATGCGACAGGTACAGACAGACAGAGAGAGAGAGAAAGGAAATTTCATTGTAATTGTTCAAGTCGGTAGGGAGTAAGATCATTTTCCTTGATTATGTATGCACATATGTAAATTTTCATATTTAAAAGGCTCAATTAAAAACATTTCGCCGTGACGTCGCGGCACCTAATTAAAAGCCCCATGGTTTTCACTGCCTGTAAAGGTTAATTAGGGTATTTAATGGTATGGGTTTTTTTTTTTTTTTTGGAACGTCAGTGAGAAACAGACATGGCAAATCTGAGACCTTGGATCACATGAAGAACAAATTTTACTTTATAGTCATGTGCTGCAGAATTTATTGGATTTAATCAGATTTTTTTGAGCCCCTCCCACTTTTCAGTTGCATTTTAGACAGTAATGGGCTCATTGCATGTGTCGTCTTCAGGTTTTGTATTTTTTCTAAACAGATTTCCATAATGGTACACTGGAAAAATTGTGAGGAAAACAAAATGTGGTAATTAGGTGAAATAAGAGTTAATAAACTCACTGACAGGAGCACCAGCAGCGGGCCACTGTACTCAGGCCAACTGGATGAAAAAAAAAAAAAAAAAAAAAAAACTTGAGTGTTGACAGGTCTATAAAACCATAAAAGCTGATAATATAAATGCAGGCCCAGTCTAATTCTCCCGCGGTCCTCCGCTGCAGCACCGCTGTATATTTATTGCCTCATTAAAGGGTAAAACCTGCTTAAGATGTCTTTTTCCAATCTGTGTACTCTGAGTAAAATGGGATTTTTTTTTTTTTTTTTTTTTTTACTCGTCATCCCTTCTGCCCGTCTCTCTCTCTCTCTCTCTCCCACTTTAAACGCTGTTTGTTTTATTCATAATCAGAAGCAGACCTCCTTCTGTTTGTTTTCGTCTCGCCGCCCGCCGCCGCTCTTTTGAAGGCGCAAACCTTCGACCGCTCCGTCCATGAAGTGATTAGCGACGTGATGTACGCTCGGTGTCCTTTATTCATGTCGTACTATTCGTTTTATCACACAAATTGCATTAAGAATCGACCCCGGCGCCGCCAAACGTGCAAACACGGAGCCCCTTTTTCTACTCAGGGAAGCGGACGTGTGTTATGTCATCTAACCAAGGCTCTTTTTTTTCTACCCGCTTCCAGAGGATGTCAAGCAAGTGTTCGGGCAGACGACCATTCATCGGAGCATTCCGTTTAACTGGAACTCAGAGTTTGTTCAGCTCCATTTCGGCAAAGATCGCCAGAAGCGCCTGAACTACGGTGAATTCACCCAGTTCCTCCTGGTGCGTCCCTTATTCCCCATGGGCAAACACACACACACACACACACACACACCTGCCCTCGAGCTGTAGATATTTGCCGGGGTTTTTTTTCATGTGTCCGCCAAGTCCTCCAACTGTGGACCGCAGGCCCAAATCCATCGGATGGGGATGGCGGGACCCGGAGCACCTCAAATGCCGGCGATCGGTGTGGTTGATATCTTCCTAAACTCGGTCTGACACAAAATCATGTGTTTCTGGGCACCGTTTTTTCCCCCCTTCGACACAGCCCAGCAGACTGACCCAGTTAGTCATTAATGAAACACTAGCGTTGTATTACCGGGCCCGGCAGTTGTTTCCCATTAACTGACGTAACCCAAATACAGGCCACCGATTGCCCCGGCACAGGTACAAGTGTTCCTCTCTGCGAGAGATGGTATCAGTGGCGCTGTTGTGTTCTTTTTGTGTTTGTGGGTGTGCTAGCCATTTTCCAATATAATGTCTAGACCCGAAAAATCAGGCGCGGGCGCGCAGATCGTGCCAAGTCCGCATCTACGCTTTCCATATCTGAATGAGCTTTTTATATTACACTTAACGTGCACCAGATGGGGTTTTTTTTATTTTATATTTTTTTTTTATTTCCTTTCAGGCGGGTGGGGGGGGAGAGAGCGTGCTTTGAGAGAAGTGCATTGATGTTATACGTGCAGTCGGGGTGTATTTAGAATTTGGGGCATGCCCAGTTTGGCCCCAGCGTTTCATACCGCGAGTGCTGCAGTAACAAACAGTGGGAATGTGAACGCACACGTTTCCCATTGCGCTCGCTTTATTTTGTCAGTTGCGATGATTGCGTAGCAAATTTCGCAGCAAATCCAAAAGGCAGACAAATAGAGGCAAATGTTATAAATGTGTCTGTTCATATCCGACTGTCTGTATTACTATTGTGTTGGGTCTAAAAATATGGAAGGATATTTTGAAGATAACTGGTCCGGTATATTGTGATTGAATGAGGGTGCCAAAAAGCAAAATTGATTAACGGACTTTAACAGATCCGTTGCACATTTGGCAAAGAATTAATCTAGACTGAAGCGTTACGTGGGGTGACGTCATGCACTGCCGAACTGAATTGTGGGTCTGTGGCTTCGTGTCAGAAAGTCATTTAACTCATCAAGTGCCAACCAATCAAATCAACTCGTGCAATTTTCCCTCTGAACGCGGCGGCCAATCCGAATTACCCAGTGCAAACGTTTGTTGTTGCCTAAACTGAGCAAGAAACAATGACTGGTTGCCGTTCGTGTGCTTCCTGCACTGCAGACACACCCACTGTCAACTTCTGGGATTCATGGTAGTCGTTGTATGTCGACTGCTCGTAACATCCAGCAGAGCATCTCACGGACGCGTGAACCAGGCCTGTGCAGAAGACGCAGAAGAAAAGAGAAAGGAAATCTGCCTCTTCTTTGCGGAGCCTTGCATTGTTTAAATGGGGCGAACGTGCCGAGCCAAACAGAGGTAGCTCGTCAACCGGGTTTTATTTGAATCCAAGGACAATTAAAGGAACAATAAATGCCTCGGCGTTTTAAACATGGCCCTTCAGAGGCTCGACGCGCTCTCCCCTCTCACACACAGTTCTGAAACACATACGGTTTAAGTGATTCAAGGTTTCAAGAGGCTAAAACTGTAGCCACAGTTGTTTTGCAGCTCCGTGCGGTCGTGGCTCTCTGCGCTCGGTGTCGTCTCGCACCTTTTTTTTTACATTTTTTTTTTTTCTCGGCCCTCTCGGTTTTTCCTCATGTTTTGACTGTCCCGCTTCGACACAGCAGATATTCATGCTGAAAAGTTGAATGTGATACTGAGCTGCAGAGCTCCATCTCGCCACCCCGCTCTTCATGTTTTAGGTCTGTGGCTTTTTTGCATGGTTACAGTTAACTTCGTAACTTCATATACTCCATATTTCACCATTATTATTAATATATTTTTTTTGTGTTCACACGCCACGTTATACACGAAGCAGCTACATGGCAGCATGGCATTATTTGATGAGTAATTGACCATAATTAGCAATGTATTAAAAAACCAGCAGGTATGGACCTTATTTTCCCTGTACATTGAGCAAAGTCATTTTAAAAATAAAATTCATAACGCCAGTCTCATCAGTCTGGTGATGACATATCATGACCTTTGGCCCAGCCTTATAATTGTCTGTACGTAGCCGCTTCATACTTAGTAGTGATTGGATCTTGTGTGGGCATTGAAGTTCGCATGGATCAGAAGGTCAGTTGCAGTGGACGGATGGGTGTAAGTAGCCTAGCGTGTAACACACTGGCCTATGAACCAGAAGACCCAGGTTCAAATCCCACTTACTACCATTGTGTCCCAGAGCAAGACACTTAACCCTGAGTGTCTCCAGGGGGGACTGTCCCTGTAACTACTGATTGTAAGTTGCTCTGGATAAGGGTGTCTGGTAAATGCTGTAAATGTAAATGGATGGCTTGATCACGCAATGTTCCGATGTTCTCCCTCAAGGCCGTTCTTTCTCTCTGTGACTTTTTCTCTTGCTAACTACGTAGCTATTGTGACGCTATCTAATGCCAACATGTAAAATGTATACAGAAAATTTGAGAAAAATACTAAACTGTTTGCCTAGATTGCATTGAAATGCACTAAAATATAATATATTCACTGTTAATAATTCGTTTTTTTTCTTTGACCCATTGTGTTTTGCTCTACTAAATATACCTTTCAGCCACAACATTAAAGATCTCCATTATTCCACCCAAAATTGTCCTTTAGTATCTAGCACCAAGACCAGTCCTTGGATCAGAATTGTTCGCTTTTAATAAAATTGGAATTTGGAGGGCAAATGTGCACATTGCTACGTTCCTCAAACCGTTCCTCCGTTTTGTGGAGGGGCGTTTACAAGGCTGAAAGAGAGGAAATGCAGGTGTGGAAGGAAAGATCGGGGTGCACAATGGATAGAAGGGCGAGCCGGTCGAGGCAGTGCGATGATTTGGGGCAATCTTCTGCTGGTCAAACCTTGGGTTCAACCTGACAAACCATACTCCATCGTGGATATTGATTTCCCTAATCAGGAACACACACACACACACACACACACAAAAAAACCTCTCCAGAATTCTCCAGGTCCAAGTCTGTTCCAAATTGGCATCACCTCACAACTCATGGGACTTAAGGGATCTGCTCCTGACAGCTTAGGGCAGGACACCATCATCTAATATAATGATAAGGTTCAGTCTGTAAGTATGTGGTATTACACGGCATCTTGTGTATTGTCATGGTCATGTCAAATGAACTCAGGTTCCAAGCGGCTCTAATCACAGCTGAAACGTGGTCTACAGTTTTCTGCACATCCCCTCCTCTGTTTGAAAATACAAATATTAGAAAATATTGGTTTGACGTTGTTTGTGAATTATTACGCATCGTGCGCCTCTTAAAGTGGACGTTTGCTTTGACCTGATCCTCTCAGGAGATGCAGCTGGAACACGCGCGCCAGGCGTTCGTCCAGAGGGACAAGGCCCGGACCGGAACCATTACAGGCCTGGACTTCAGAGACATCATGGTGACCATCCGGCCCCACATGCTGACGCGCTTCGTGGAGGAATGCTTGGTGGCCGTGAGTGCGTCCCTTTGTTTGTCTCTCTGTTGTCTCTCCACGCCCCGAAGTGACCGTTCCAAGAACGAGCGTCGTCCACAGGCTCCTTTGACAATGTGTAGTTTCTGTTTATTGGCGTCTGTGCGGATGCCTTCCTGCGTCTGGATGTGTGTTTCCAGCCCGTGTGTGTGTGTGTGTGTGTGTGTGTGTTTCATAAACACTTTGCGGAGTCTGTCATTTTCTCTGCAGCGCGTAGCTCATAAACTCGAGAGCTCTGGAAGAGGTTTGTAAACACGACATTCGAAATAAGCCTTAAGACAATGTGCCCAGACTACACACACACACACACACACACACATGCTTGCCTTTTAATTTGCTTGCAGTGAAAGACAAATGACAAGCGAATCGCCAGGTTTGTCTAAATATTTCGAATGCGGAATGGAAGGCAGAAGCGCGCCGTGGAGACATATTGACTTTTCGTGTCTGGACGCTATTTGGTTGTCATTTTTTCTTCCCCCTGCAGCAGCACTGGCCTTTCCTGCTAGTTTCAGTGAAGGTGAAGAGAGACACGTGTGTGTGTGTGTGTGTGTGTGTGTGTGTTTTTTGCTCGCGCAATCATTTGTGGGCTCTGCAGCCCGGTGTCTGAAAGCACACAGCGCCATCTAGTGAAATGGACCGCTGCCAATGTCTCGCTCGCTGCCGTTCCCTCGCTCCCTTCCCCCACCGCGAAACCAATCCAAGTGCTTCTCCAGTCAAAGACCCTTTTAAAAAAGGAAGCGAGATCTCCGCGTCTCTGTCGTCGCAGGTACCGGGAACGGGCCCGGCATTCACTGCGGCTATTTTAAGATTCGCCTCATTCTATCCGCACCATAACCGAGCTTTATTACATGCCACTTCCCATAAAACAACTTAATTAAAATGCCCTCCTTCCTCTTGCTGCAGCCGTACATATGCATTTATTTAGCCTCCCGTGGGCAAGGATAGTTAAAGATCTCCCTGTAGGCCAGTTCATCCCCTCCGTTCTCCTCTGTGAAGTGTATGGATGTTGCTTCACGCTCTCAGCCTGTTTTTGCGTGTGTGTTCTGCATCACCCCTAGGTGGCCGGCGGCAGCACGTCCCACCAGGTCAGCTTCTCCTACTTTAATGGCTTCAATTCGCTTCTGAACAACATGGAGCTCATTAGGAAGATCTACACGACTCTGGCAGGCAGCAGGAGGGACGTGCAAGTCACTAAAGGTTGTGTGTATGTGTGTGTGTGTGTGTGTGTGTGTGTGTGTTTGTTGGTTTTTATTTTGGTTGTGGTCCTCCCTTGTCTGATTGGACCTGCTGGATTTGCCCCAAAAGACACAAATGCGCCTTCTCTCCCCGCCGGCCCACAATTCCTTGCTGCAGAAGTCAGTCTCTTACCTCATTGGTCCCCTATAAGAAAGTGTTTTTTTGTTTTGTTTTGTTTTGTTTTTGTACCGGCACTTACGGAGAAATTTGTGGAAAACTGAAACTGCCCCGACCCCGGACTCGGTGGCCAGTTGATGAACTGTGGACGCAGGGGCCCTCCCAGTCTGGCCAGCGACTCGGGCTGAGGAGCTGTGAGGAGCCCAGCGCAGTCTGATCGATCTTATCGAGGGAAGGGGAGGGGAGGGCGGTTTGGACGGATGGAGACGGGGCGTGTGGGTATTTGGAGGGCGTGGGCCGGCCCTCGCCAGGCCACGTTCCCACCGAGGCTACGGGCCGTCATTAGGCCCCACTGGGACCCATTCGTGCAAATCTCCACGTCTCCTCCTCTCGCTGACCCTCATCTGATTGGTACCGTATGTCGGGCCGAGTGAGGCACTGCCAACCTGACGTCACAGCTGAAGTCACCGGCCCAATGCCTGGGAAAGAGGGGAAAAATCCATCAAATCCCCATTGGCCAAGACCGTTAGTAAACAAACAAAAAGGACAACAAGCCTGCAGCAAAAAAATATGGGTCGTCCCTGTTTGACTAAGACTGCTAAGACTAAACTCTCTTCATAAAAACATCAGTAGAGCTTGTGTTGTGGACGACAGAAACATGGCCGTGCTACAATTTGATCAGTTTTGAAGGATTTTCGAGGTCCCCGCCCCTTCCCATCATCCTGCATCCTGTGCTCTCATTGGCTATCGCTCGTCAGTGACTCAAGCCACTCGAGTCATTTTGAGGATGCTAACAAATGGGCCAACGGCCAGGATTAAAATGGAGTGGTCTGATTGCGAGGCTTTATCTGGGGGTAAATAAAATGAATAACTGAATACTCATGTTGTGTATCTGGTTGTGCATCATCAGGGTGTTGGTGACAGCGGGTAATCTCTACCGACGAGTGCGTGTCACAGGTGAGCGGCGTGTTTGCGTGACCCTTCCCCCCTCGCCGCCCGGGCCGGGTAAGCGGAGCTCGGCTGCGTTTGAATGCCGCTCTGTGGGAGCGCACCGCCAGAACACATGCTGTTCTTTCTAAAGCGGTCACCCTATACCGCCGCGCCGACGGGATCCCACTGTACCACCAGCCCTTGCTTAACCTGCTCACCACCGAACACTTAACCTGTGCCATTCCGCCATTCGATCCGTCACAGTACAGGGAACAGCTGCGAAACAAGTCGGAACGCGGAAATAAGTGGAGCTGGTGCATCCTGTAGAGTAAAGAACTGGATCTCCTGCAGCAGTTTTCTTAGGAATAGTAGTGATGAATTTGAAGAAAGGCCTGCCATGATCATGCAGTTTTAACTGGCGAGTAATTGTCATGCAAATTATTGCAATTAACAATTTAAGTGTCACTGTATTATTACCGTAATTGTAGAGTAAGCTTTATTATAATTTAACAATAAAAAAAGAGTTGTTTATTTGGATTACACCATATGAACATATGGACAAAAGTAGCATAAAAAAATAAACAGTAATTATATTTTGCCTTCGTGTTTTTTCATGTTGTACTGTTTTAAACTGAGACAGCAGAGCACCAATCAAAATTGTACTGTAAAGATACTGAAATTTAATATTTCTGTTTATAGGAATGTATAGAAATCTATTTAGGATTGATTGTGTAAAAAATGTGAAACTCTCCGAACATCTGCAGTTCTCCCGTCAGCAGTAGCAGTAAATGCACGTTTGCCCAGAACGGCGCCGGTGGTCTGATATCACCATTACCCAACACATTATACATCTTTAGTTCTGACCCCATCCCCTGTCAGACTGTACTTTGTTGAATTATGTTGAATTCATTCCTGTGGGGCAGCGGTTGCCTAGCGGTTAAGGAAGCGGTCCCGTAATCCCGATCCGCCAAGGTGCCACTGCCTGTCATGGCTGCCCGCTGCTCACCAAGGGTGATGGTTAAAAGCAGAGGACACATTTCGTTGTGTCACCGTGTGCTGTGCTGTGTATGACAATCACTTCACTTTCATTCATTCTTTCATTTGATGATGGCTGCCAATGACTATGAGAGCAAATATCATGCAATGTGTAGCTTCTTTTAGCATTCATTAAAAAAAATTGCATTTTAAAAGTGTCCATGGAGGTTTTATATTCAAATAGAATATTTTTAAACGTTTTGGACATTGCTAGTTTAGAAACATTAAATTTGTGGTAAATACTTCACCATTTTTTGCATTATAGCATCTGAGAATAAGTGTCTTTGTATTATTCTTTTATAAAGTTTTTCTTTATAACATTTTCATTTATTGGTGAATTATGCTGTGCTGACCTATCCAGCATAGATGAATTTAGTTCATGAAGGGCTTGACATTAAACCAGCTGGGGGAACCAGACGTTCCACACCAGAGAAAATCACTAAAATGTGCAGGAGCCCCTGGAACATCTAACCATCTTCTCCTCTTCGTTGGTTTGTTACAGAGGAGTTCATCATAGCAGCTCAGAGGTTTGGTCAGGTGACCCCCATGGAAGTGGACATCCTGTTCCAGCTGGCTGACCTCTCAGAGCCGAGAGGGTGAGTCACTAATGGGGTGTGTGGGGGGGGGTCAAAAGACACCTGGAGCCATGTCACACTTTATTAACAAAGCCCTTTGCCATTAATTCACCACAGGAGCTGTGATCATATAACAATCTGAAGAATGTATGAGAACATCCAATTTCATTAAACTAAGCCCGAGCTGACCGAGTTGTGCATGAGCAAAACCCCGAATCGCTCATCAGGATCCTTACTGAAGTGTGTCTGATTGTGGGACAGCGAGGTTAACGACGGCCTTAAAAGAAAACGTAGAGAAAGACACATCAAAGTTTTAAAGAAGGATTCCTGGAAAGTATGGGCCTTCTTCTTCTGTTAATGCAGAGTCCTCATGCAGAGCAGTAGGATACAGGATGCAAACGAAATGAGAAAAAAAATTCCCTCTTCACAGGGTCTCCGATCCCAATCCAATCTGTTCTCCTTCGTTGTCCCTGGCTGGTGGGACAACTTGTCCTGCTCCATTAGACTAGCCGAGACTACTACCACCTTTAAGAATCAGTTACACACGCACACACACACACACACACACACTCACAAATAACTAACTAAATAAATACATTTCGTCTAGCACGAAACAATTCCCCAGCATGTTCTGTTCTTGACAAGTTGGGCCTTATCAGGGCTCATAGTTTTTTCACTCTCAGTCTATGGAAACCGAAGGAGAATTGCTGGTGTCTTCTCCCTGTAAGTCGCTTTGTATAAAAGCGTCTTCCAAGTAAAGTAAAGTAAAGGATAGGATTCAGGTCTTACTGGCTCCTCCCCATTGGATCATCCCATTGTATACTGCATGAAACACCATTAAAGTCTGCAAGCCTCCATAGTGTTTCGGATGGTTTTGTGTTTTGAAGCATTTGCTGGCATAGTACTTGTAGAATGTGTTCTTTTCTTCTCGTAGGCGTGTTGGTTTAGCTGACATTGACATGATTGCACCTTTAGAAGAAGGATCTCTCCCTTACAACTTAGCTGAGGTCCAGAGACAGGTAAGACTCGAAAAAGAGAAACTTCCCCACGCGCTCAGAGTTTTTTTTTCTGCCAGAACGGTGAACAAAAGTGTCCTGCATTCTCTCTGTTGCTTTATTGTGCTCAGAGTTAGTTTTTTTCTCCCTGCAGCTCCTCATTTGGCTTCTGTATAATGTCCCAGGGGTAATGCAGATGAAACCTCAGAGGTGAAAGGGGCTTTCTTTTTGAGTTTTTTTTATCGTAAATGATACCTGGGAACTTCGTACGGTAATAACCGGCTCATCAAAGTCGTACAGTGCCAAGCTCGGCAACGGACTTGTTGTGATTTGGTGAAAGTGGAAGCTTGTTACGTATAAAGTGAAAGCGGCTAGATTGCCGTTTGGTTTAATTATGTACTGGCTTCGAGTTGAACCGTTTGTGATTTTAGTTTGTGATCTTACTTTGACTCCAGCAGAAGCGTGTGTGTCTGTCCCTCGTGTAGAAGCCAAATTTGAAATTCAACTTTGAGAAGTGGTGAATTAAATGCGAAGAAAAGCGAAGCAGCAGAAGAAAGCGATCACCCTCCACAGCTCCGCCGGGGGAAATGAAAGAGCAAGAAGCGGGCTTTCACGAGCAGCCGAGAGGAAGCGGGAGGGGGGGGATCTGGATGTTTTTGTCAGAAGCTCGGCTCCAAGACGCACCGAGCACCTCCTCCACGCCAGGCCGGCCGGAGCAGGGGCCCCGGGTAGAGACGCCAGTCCCACCACAAGGAGACCGGCCTGGGCTGTGGTCTCTGGTCTCGCAGGCCGGAGGCCAGGACTCCCTCTCAGAACGCCCCGGCTCTCTCTCATCCTCCCCCAAAAAAGCACACAGCCCAAACCTCAACTTTGGCTCGGGGAGGTGAGCCGTGGAGGCCCCAAGGGGGAGATCTGTGGTGGCCCCTGACAGGTGGTCTTGTTCCAGGGAACGCGACCCCCCCCCTCATCCCTTCACCCGTTCACCCCCCCCTGTCCAGGAGTTGGGGGTGGGTGATGGAGGTCCGGGAGTTATAGCAGCAGGTAAATGCACGGTTCCGGTGCAGATCGGGGCACTTGGCGGGTTCCGTGCTTGACTAACCCCTCTACCCGATGCTGCGCTGTAGCTCCAAGGCTTTCAAAATAAAAACGGGACAATTTACTGCACCTTCGGAAAGAGTCGGCCAGGTTGTTCCCTGCAAATGAGCTAAAGCCTCATTTAAGTGATTAAAATCACACGTTGCCCCCATCACGCAAGTGGACGTCTGCATGAAAACAGGGTTGTTATTGTTCTGATTTCACCGCGATTTCCAACAGCGTACGGACGTAACGCTACGCTGAAGGGCATGAAACCTTTTTTTTTTTTCCTTCTCTTAATATCATGTACGTGCATGAATGAATCCCTTCCTGTCTCCGCAGCGTTTGGGAGCCACTGCTCCGTCCTCCCGCTCCGTCCTCACCCAGGTAGCGGAGTCCGCCTACCGCTTCATGCTTGGCTCTGTGGCTGGAGGTAAGGCGCTCGGGCAGGCGGGCGGCCAGGCAGGCGGCCAGGCAGTCAGCAAGCCAGTCAGTCATGGATCATTGTGCACCACCCCTCTACCTGCCAGGCCTCCACCTTCCCTTCTCCTCCCTTTTCCTCACGGGGGGACAAACAAAGGCTTCCCTATTGCGTTCGCGAGGGGTGGGGGGGGGGGGCGATTTCTGCTGCTCGAAGCGCAGTGGAGCGGTTCACGCCATAGGAACGTCCTGCATGGACTCTTTTCTACCTGTCAGTGATCAGAGGTTTTTTTAACTATAGGGAGCTCTGCTCCGAATTTGCTCTGAATTTGGCTCCAGAGTGGCTCCCACAAAGGAGACAGGTTAATAAGGAGGTAGCGTCTCTTTAATTAAACCTGTCGGGGTAGCATCCCCCCCTTTTGTGTCCAGTGGAGCTGTCAGATAAGAGGCTGAGCAGTCCCGACTGCGTTTTTTTTTCAGTATCTTGACATTTACCTTTATTAATAGCTTTATATATGAAACATTTAATCAGGTTTAGCTTAAATGTATTGAATGCCTTTTCTCCTTTTGTCCTGGCAGCTGTGGGGGCTACAGCCGTGTACCCCATAGACCTGGTGAAGACCCGCATGCAGAACCAGCGGACCTCCGGTTCCTTTGTGGACGAGCTGATGTACAAGAACAGCTTCGACTGTTTCAAGAAGGTGGTGCGCTACGAGGGCTTCTCCGGCCTCTACCGAGGTCAGTCGGCCGCGCCCCGAGAGACAGAAGTCAGCCATTGTGGAGGGAGGAACCGACAGCCAGGTCGTTTTTATGGGCGGGGAGCGAGAGAGGGGGGTCATCTTTCTGCTGACCTGGCTGCTTTGATGTGAATTAGTCTACTTTCAGGAACTTTTTTTTTTTTTGTTGGGGGGAGGGCGGGGATGGAGGGAGGGAGGGAGATGTGTTTTGCACGGAAAGGGCACATACCAGCCCAGGTACTTAACAATGAATTGCGTGAATGCTGCCCGGAGTCGAGATAATGACTGGCCTCGCTAGGGCTTTCAGGGGGAAGAACACACGTGCAAAAAACGGAGATCTCCTTTGGGAATTTCAAATTATGACTGACAGCGTGTATTCCCAGATGCCCTTTACAAAGGAAACAGAATTCGGGTGTTCGTCTAGGCTTTCCCACCTGTCAGTCTCTTCAGGCCAATGCGTTTACAGTTTAATTTGGGAACGGCGTGTCTAGTTCAGAAACTGCCGGGATCTGCGGATGGGTGGAAGAATCTCAGAATCTCTGCTGGAGGATTGTGAATGGTGGTGGAGTTTACCAGAGCTTCAGAAATGTGTTCTGTTTGGGTTGAGTTCTGGTGGGTCATATCACTTGGTTCAAAGACAATTCAGTGTCCTGAAAACGTCATAATCCTGAAAAAGAGCACTCATAAGATAATGGTGGTATGATGATGATAATCATATTTTTTCACTAATTTACTGTGATGCTTTTCAGTGAAAACAAAAAAAAAATCCATTGCAAAACTAGTCCAGTTCACACTTTTTATTCCTTTTTTCTTATTCTTCATCAAACTACACAGATTAGCCAGAACATTATGATGTAATGTTGGTTGCCCTCTGAAAAGTTCTGACTTTCTCTGTGTTGTGGCCTCTTGCATCAGTTTTGTTTTTCCAGCACATTCTGCCATTGCGCTATTGAAAATAGATTTGGAGGCCAAGTCAACATTTCCTAGTCGTTGTTGAGTTCCTCAATTCTTTATGAAACACAAAGAATGGCCACCTACATCCTTTTTTCCCATGATGCATCTTGGCCAGGTTCCTCAGGCAGGTGGTGGTTTTGTGTCTGATGCTCACAGGTAAAGTGAAGTGATTGTCATTGTCATACACAGCAGCACAGCAAACGGTGCACACAGTGAAATGTGCCCGTTTGCTGTATTGAATTTAACCATCACCCCTGGTGAGCAGTGGGCAGCCATGACAGGCGCCCGGGGAGCAGCGTGTGGGGACGGCACTTTGCTCAGTGGCACCGAACCGGCAACCTTCTGATTACGGGGCCGCTTCCTTAACCGCTAGGCCACCACTGCCCCGGGATGGGTGCACAGACATATGGCATCTTTTTCTCAGAACATTAACGTTCATACCAGTGGGTTTTCTAGTTTTCCTTCCTTGGACTTCCAGGAACAGCCCATCAGATCTGTTTTGTAGGTGCTAAAATGCTAATACTGTTATATCGCAGACATTCACTTCTCCTGTCATAATGTTACGCTAATCGACCTCAAACACTCAGCAGAAACCTAGAAATCCACTGGTAATCTTGGAAGGACGTCATCGTCTCAGGAGCTGCAAAAAAAAAAAAAAAAACGCACATCTTACAAAAACAATAACTGCATGGCGGAACGGTAACGCGCTCCTTAATAGGAAAATGATGTGTGTGGTTCTCTCCCTGATCCTTGCACAAACATAGCCCACGTGTTGCGTTCGTTTCATCCTACCCAGAAGCCTGCGTAATGATATGTTTGCGCTGCTGTATTTGTGTGGCCCGTGTGGGGCCTGTCCCCCCCCCTGTAAACCTATTAAATTTGTTTGTTACTCTTTAGGAGGGTGTGCGTTTTCGAGTCTGTGCGTGCATGCGTCTGGCGGGGTGGGTTTGGGGGGGCTTGGCTGTTCGTCACCCTAAAATCGGATTATTTGGTTTATTTTTATCCATCCGTCTGGAAGTCTTCGCATTGTGATTTAGGGCCAGGGAAGACTTTTGCGAAGTTTTGTTTTCGTATTATTATTATTACTTTTTGCCACTCTAATTGTCACGCTGTTCAGTCACTGATGTCTGAACAGCCCACATCAGTAGCCTTCATTAGCATCAGGGATATTGCAGAATTAGACGTTGAAGCAGTCCGCCTGGCCGTGCGCCGTGCGTCCTGCGCTCCCCTCTCTTTTTTTAATCATCTTGTTTCCTAATTGTAGGTTTGGTACCACAGCTTCTGGGTGTGGCCCCCGAGAAAGCCATAAAGCTTACAGTAAGTGCTTTCTTTCACCACCGCGGCCCGTCCAACATGGAGCCCCACCGCCCAGCCATGCGTTTTTTTTAATCTGCAGTTGCAGATCGTATACCCCTCACCAACCAGACCCGTGTGGTTCCTGTCACATGTACAGGGTGGCCATTTATATGGATACACCTTAATAAAATGGGAATGGTTGGTGACATTGAACAGTGGTCAGAAACTTGTAAATAACTCATGAAAGAATAAAGTTACATTAAAACCACCATTGTTTTTCTTGTGAAATTACCAATACATTTGATGTGTCACATGACCCTCTTCCTATTGAAAAAACAAAAGTTGGATCCAAGATGGCGACTTCAAAATTGGCACTATGGTCACCACCCATCTTGAAAAGTTTGCCCCCTCACATATACTATTGTGCCACAAACAGGACGTTAATGTCACCAACCATTCCCATTTTATTAAGGTGTATCCATATAAATGGCCCACCCTGCAGATTGAACATTTTTCCTCGTTCTAATAATAAAAGTCTTTGCTCTGTGTAAAGCTAGGTTACCAGTGTGCATTTTTTTTTTCAGGTGAATGACTTTGTTCGAGGTAAGACAATGACGAAGGACGGAACGGTCCCTCTTCCTGCTGAAATCCTTGCTGGCGGATGCGTGAGTATCTGAGCCTCAACATTAAAATTGCTTGCCTGGTACTGTGTGGGTAACTAGGCAAGTTTTCCTGTCCCAGCGATCCTATAGGTCCTGTAAAATGGATTCCGGACTTCTAAAGCACATCCCGCTGATGCTCGGTTGAATGGAGATTAAGGCTTTCAGCAGTTCGGGCATCAGTCTCGGGTGTCCATGTTCCAGTCATTAATGAACTTGTCTGTAATATCCACTGCATGCCAGTAACATGCCACACAAGACCTGGAGATGGTCTGGCTCAGTTGTTTAGATTGGGTGCAATGTTACATTCAATGTGTCTCATTCAATGTGTTTTCTTTATTTTCATGACCATTTACATGGTAGATTCTCACTGAAGACATCAAAACTATGAAGGAACACGTGTAGTTATGTACTTAACAAAAAAAGGTGAAATAACTGAACATGTTTTATATTGAATATTTTATATTATAATTTAAATGGTCATGAAAATAAAGAAAACACATTGAATGAGAAGGTTTGTCCAAACTTTTGGCCTGTACTGTATTATTGGTAGTTTAATGCAAGCATTCTGAATGGAGTATTGATGAATGTGATATTAACAAACACATCATATGTAGCACTGCAGAATATATGCCACTTTATGTCATTTTTTCCCCTTAATTTGTCAAGAAGGAATGCCAACGGACAACACATTCAGCGTGGCACCATTTGTGGCGTGTGCAATAATCCCTTCAACCATTTAAATCAGCCGCCCTAAATCCACTGTATCCCTTACAACCATAACAAGACGAGAAAATTTAACAAGAAGTGTCTGCTTAAGGTTTAAGTTTCACGCTGCTCCCCTTAGGGGACACTTCTCGCCTTTGTTGTGTGATTGAAGAGGCACTTCACCCCTAATCCACGCTAAAGACTCGGAGCTGGTTTCTTCTTCTGGTGTAGCAGAGCATCGCAGGTAGTCACCCTGCCTGCCCGCGCACATCCACGTCCTCCACGACACCATCGCTTTTAATCCCAGAATCCTGATAATCAGGCCCGTGATGCGAGTGGGGGCGTCCGGGCCGGGAGTCGGGATCGGGCCACTCCCCGGTGAAGCGGTCTGGGGGGGCGTCTACCTGAGAGCGAGCCTCGCGTTTGATCACTGAGCTGTCGAAAGCCTGACCCCCCGACTACGCCCCAGACCCTCTGTCTGCCCGACCTCGCTGCCTCGCCGCTACGGGCTGAAAGGGGCTCTTTCATCAAGCCTCTTTTGATGAGGATTACCGAAGCGGCGTATATACGCTCGAAAGTCGCTTATCGCTGAACTCCGCCGGCGGCCTCCGAACACCTTATTTACAGTACGCCGTGTTTGGCGCGAACACATTTACGCTGGAAAGTGACAAGAAAAGATGGAAGTTGGCCGCTGGTAAGACGAGTCCGGAGGCCTCCGCGCCGTGGGAGCCGGCGTGTTTTCTCCTTTCTTCTCCTCTCCCTCGTCTCGCGATTCCCGTGATCTTCTGACAGCTCTTTTCATCCCAGACGAGCCCCCGGTGTTTGTGCTGGCAGGAGCGCGCTCTTTTATCACACCTCCTCACACCCGGCCCTGTCAAAACCCTGTTTATTGACACTTTCCTGACGACACATGAAATGTATTTATTTGATTGGTGTGTGTGTTTGTGTTGGGGACTGTGTGTGTGTGGGGGGGGGTGTTCGTGCGAAACTGGACCCTGTGCTCTCGCTCTGTTTTCGCTCTCGTGGCAAGCCATGAGGTGGCATTAATGAAGTCGTATCCAGCGCTTAGAATCCAGAGACTTGCGGTTTCTCCCCCAGCTCCCCCCCCCCCCCCCTCGTCTTTTTTCCAGAATTAGGGCCACTGCTCTTGCCAGGATGTAACGATTATTTGGTAAGAACAGCATGCTCCGCTGGCTTGTGGACTTGGCTGGATTCTTATCTAGCGTTTGCTGGCCCATCGTCTGAGGGCTGGGTTACCCAAAATACTTGCTCGGGCCAAACTTAAAGAAAAGCAGATGAGGACGGGAGCACATTCACATTCTGCGCCTTCTCTTCTTGCTATGCTGTGTTGATGTAATGCAGGGACTTTGTTTTTAAGTGTTTCAAACCCTTGGAGTGGCTTGTCAGAGTGGCGAGATCTGCTGCTAAATCTTCTCCTGGCACCCATGAAAGTGTAAGTGACTGCTAATGGAGGGTGCCTAATGCCATACTGCTGGCACCATGGCTGTTGTTTGCTCCGCCGGTTTCCCTTTGAGGTGTGGGGGAACGGTGGTCGTGGACCAAAGGTGCAAACGTGGGCCTGGGACGAGCCTGGCCGGGGCTGTCCGCGGTCGGACACACTCCTCCTGCCAATCAAGCGAGGCTCAGGTGCTCCCTCCCACAATGCCTCAGGGGATCTGCCTGCCTTGTAATTACCAGGAAATTATCAGACCGCCACTGCTTCTGTCAGTCTGTAATCAAATAGGGCCCCCTCTCTCTCTCTCTCTCTCTCTCTTTTTCGTCTTTTTCTTTCTCTCTCTCGCCCTTTTCTCCTGGTTGGGCCCCCTTTCTCCACGTTTCTGCCTCTGGAGAACTCATGTCTTGATAAACCCAGCGTTTGAAGCCTTTGACATGACACTTTGTGCTCTGTACGCTCCCTTTCTACCCCCTCTCCATTTATCTCTGTGTTCCACTTAGCACTCAGAATTTCGAGCTGATATTCTAATTAACTATATATTAAGTGTCTTTTTTTTATCTATGTGACCAGAGAAGGTGGTCCTTTGTGACTGCCGGCACAATTTCCTCTGGCAAGGAAGTTGAGGTCAATCTGCACGCTTCTATTTTGAAGTGTTCCTTCAATGAGATGATTATGGTGTTTCCCTTTGGAACATGGCAACACTTACTACATTTAGCTTTCTTAATGTCTTAAGATATGTGTACAACCGCTAATTACGAACGCATTTAATCTGTTCCCGTAAGACAGAAACCCTTACACAATTCGACTTTTATATCTCAGTGAGCAAACAAACACTAAGACCCTTATTTTTCAGAGGGCTGGACTCTGGAGAAGAGATCCATGGAAACAGATTTCCATCTAATTGCGCTGTGGTGTCGTCAGCGCACAGAATCAGTAGCCATGAGCAACAGGAACGGTAGGGTCCTGGCAGGAGATGAGGCAGCCGGCCATGCTGGACTCTTGTTCAGAGGCCTTTGGTGACCTGTTTCTGCATGCCAGAGGTTCTTGTTGAATGCAAAATAGCCTCAGGGTCTGAACTTCTTAGACCAACGTCGTTATCAAATTAGCACTTTTTTGGTTACTGTCATGATCCGGTCCGGCAGGGGTGACTCCGGGTCCGGAGTTCGGACCGGAGTTTCATGTTAGTCTTGTGCAATGTTCCCTGATCGTGTTCACCTATGCATAATTATATAATTGTATAAAGCTACCCTGTTCATGTCTGTTGGCCATCAGGCCATTGTGTGGTGATGTTCCCTTGTCTCGGCTGCTATGCATTAAACCCCTGTCCTGTTACGTCGTGCGTATGTGTCCTCCTTTCTCGCCATGTCCAGCCCAACATGACAGTTACAAGTAAATGTGCAGTGAGTGAATTTGTCCTGATAAGACAGTTGAAAACAAGTAAGGATGTCTCATATGAGACAGTTAGTCAGTAAGCCCAAGAATCTTGCATATTTGCTGTTCATTTATTTTGTGCTGTAAACATCTATTGGACATTTCAAATTTAAGACAGTTAATCAGATGTTACGAAGTATATTAATTTTTTTGGTGCTGTGAATTCTCAGATATACTAAGGTATGCATTACATATATTTGTCATTGCACATGTGTTAATATTAAAAGAAAAAATTAACATACTAAATGTGGAAACATATCTGTGACTATTTTGTTGTCCAATGTTTTAGACTTTTACTATTCTGTCATGACGCCTGTTAGAATATATTTAATCTAATAAAAAAAAAAAAAGAAAAGACAAACACATGTTTCCATGGGTCTCTGAACACAGGCTGGAGGGTCTCAGGTCATCTTCACCAACCCGCTGGAGATCGTGAAGATCCGTCTGCAGGTAGCAGGGGAGATCACAACAGGGCCACGGGTCAGCGCGCTGTCTGTCATCCGTGACCTTGGCTTTTTCGGACTCTATAAGGTACTATTCATTGTCATTTATTAACAAAACATACACATTTACAATATGACGCTTATGTAATAAATATGTAATTAACAAAAAAAAATAAATCGGTCCAATTATAAACATAGGGCAGACAGAATCAACGTCTTAATCACTGGAATAAATTTTAAATATTTAACACATTCAAATAAATGAGCACCGTTAATGCAGCGTTAATGCAGCTGTGTTTTGTTTACGTTACAGATGAAAAAATCCTCCAAATGAATCTTGATTAATTCACTGCAAATTGTTTTATTAATTTGCTAACATTTTCTAATCGATCGACAGCTCTCAAAAGTTTTAATTTACATTGACATTAATTTACAGAGCACCCAGACTACTGGTTATAAAGGATGTTTGTACCGCTCTCTCGCTCTCTCTCTCTCTCTCTCTGTCCTCGAGCTGCTGAGTTGGGGATGAGAGTGCTGCATTCCTGAGGGCTGTGGACTGGCGTGTGTTTTGGTGTAAACAATGCAAAGCAACTGTGATGCTGGTTTTTGGCAATTTTCACAGTCCCAGTGCACAGCTGGACTCTCATTACACCTCATAACGTACATATGGAGTCCTGCCCTGTGAGATGACGGTTTAACGGCGAAGCCAATCGAGTCCTCGTAAAACAAAAATGGCCACACAAGCTGAGAACCGCCGACTTCCATTCTGCATTACATACAATATCACTCTCTTTACTTTTTACATTTACAGCATTTATCAGACGCCCTTATCCAGTGCGACTTATGGTTAAGTGTCTTGCTCAGGGACACAATGGTAGTAAGTGGGATTAGAACCTGGGGCTTCTGGTTCAAAGGCGAGTGTGTTACCCACTAGGCTACTACTACCACATATTTTACTGTTCATATTTGTCATAGAACACTGTGCATTACTGATATCGGTTCCTGTTAGATCTTTGATGCTGATGAAGAATTGATGCTGGTCATTGTATGTGGGCTTCTCCTGTTTTCCTGTCCTGGGAAAAATCTTTGCTTCCAAGACACAGAGGTACTGAACCGGTAATATAGTATAGTTGTGCATACAGCCGTGTGTGTGTGTGTGTGTGTGTGTGTGTGCAATACCAAATCTGGTGCCTCCCCTCCGCCTGTGTCTCCTGTGCAGCAGACAATGCGCATTGACAGCGGGAGACGCGCTCCGGCCTGCCTGTCCCAGACGGGCTGTCTCCTCAGGGCCCCGGCCCGCGCACAGAGCAGCCTTTGTCAGCCTAATTACCCCGCCTCTCCCTTCCCCACCAACGCTGCGGCAGCCGGACGGAGACCGGCTCCCAAAACGCGCCGATGGAGAGAGGCGGCCTGCACAATACTTCATGTGCATGCAAACACACACACACGCATACTTCATATACACGCATACACAGTGCAAGTTCCAGCGCAGAAGCACACCTCCACCTGCAGGCACTACACAAACACACGTAAATACGCCATGGACGTGCACCTGCCTGTCCACCCAATGACCACCAATCACCGCTTTTTCTTTTTTTTTTTTTTCACTGTGGGAACCTAAAACAACTCATAAATATGTAACAACTTCCAATTAAATTATTATAGGTTTGTGGGACCCAGCAAAATGTCCCCATAAATACTGGGCTTTATGAAGTCCCCACTAACGCATAAACTCACTTACACCTCGCATCTTACGCCTTTGTGCTACTACACAAACACACATACATTTCCATGTTCGTTTACATGATTGGGCACACACACACACACACACACACACACACATTATAAAGAAAATACTATTTTGTGCATTTAGGTGGGCACACATGTATGCATACAGATAAAAAAAAAAAACGATATAAACTACAAACGCATATATATACACAGAAGTTGCGTGTCTGCAGATATCACCTCAACCTTCGCCCTAGACCCTCTGCCCCACCTGGTTCTCCCCTCATCACCGTTTGAGTGCGCGCTGGTTGAGTTATCACGCACTGAGATGGCCGGCAGCGCTTCCAGATGTTCCCGCTCCTCCGCCTCCTCGCGTTGCCGGGGGAGGGCGCCGAACAGCCCCCCCCCGCCTCCACGCAAGGGTGCAGACTGTGGGCCGCGCCAGAAGCAGATGATGAGCTGTCTGCAGCGTTTCTGCCCGCCTTGGCGACTGATTTTTATCGCTGGCATTTCAGCGGGCAGGTAGGCCGGCTGCCGCTGGGCCAGGTGGGTGGAGAGGGAGGAGAGCGCTGGGAGGGAAAAGAGCTTTGCTCCCCGGTGAGGTATTTTGCGCTACCTGTGTGTGCACCACAGATTAACCCACGGGTGAAACAAAGCCTGGCCCAGGCACTCGCTGATGGACTGGAAGCTACATTGTGTGCCAGTGTGTGTGTGTGTGTGTGTGTGTGTGTGTGTGTTGGATGCTTGGAGAGCAAGGAGAGCTCTCTGCGCTTGGATCTTTGCCAGCATGCAGAGCACAGGGAAACGAAATCTGGTTGAAGATGTGGGTTTTGTTTACAATGAAAGAACTAGTTGCTCTTTCCTCGCTGAGTTTACCCAGCGTCTCGTTTTACGATCGATTGATCAGTTCTCCAATAAAAAAAATTTATAAAAATTCCCGGTATGCCCTATTAGGCTCATTAAGCTCTGCCAAATGGAGATAAAGACCCTTATATCAGCAAAAAAAACTTTTAGTATGTTTGGCTCCTATGTTCCACCACACTTTTCAATTACAACGAAATAGAAATGGAAATTTCCAAAAATTCGGGATTTACATACTTGGTTTTAAGTAGACTTAAATGTCAACGTGTTTAACACTGGGTTACTAGGATACTTTTTTTTAAAGGTTGATTTGATTACTCTGTATTGGTAAGTGCAATACAGCGAGAATGAAGCCAGTTAATGGCTTGCATAAAATTATCACTATAAAGCCTTTCGTTCATATTGTACAACAAATTGCAATAGCAGTTTTTTGTAAAGGCAGTGGGTACTGCATAAAAAATTCGAAAAAGAATCAAATTGGAGCTAAATTTCTCCAGAAACCTCAGACTGTTGCTATCTGCACATTCCCAGTGTCACGTTACAGTATCACAAAAGCAGTGGTGCTCTAATTTTTCAGACTGTACTAGCAATATAAATTCACTTATTTCATTCGTAATAGTCTAAAAGGCTGCATATTTCACTAGTCATATATATATATAATTTTTTTAAGGAAGATCAGACAGTGTCACGCTGAAAATAATGCCAGGGTGTGTTCTGTTAGACTATGTCATGCCACTGCAGGGGATGGACCAGGCTCAGGCGTACGGCATGCTGAAAGTGGAGGTTTAATAACTGAAAAGAAAAAAAACGTGCAATGGCCGGAAATATGCAAACAAAAGAAACAATGACATCTGGAAGGAGGTCAAAGCTGGACAAGGGAGTGAAGGATAACTGGGTTTATATACATACAAAGGTAGCAACTGTACTGTATTTGAATATACCTATATCCATATACAGTATATGCCAAAAGATTGGTTGCACCTTCTCATTCAATGTGTTTTCTTTATTTTCATGGCCATTTACGTTGGTAGATTCTCACTGAAGGCATCAAAACTATGAATGAACACATGTGGAGTTATGTACTTAACACAAAGTGGAGACCTGACCTCCACAGTCACCGGACCTGAACCCAATCCAGATGGTTTGGGGTGAGCTGGACCCCAACAAGTGCTAAACACCTCTGGGAACTCCTTCAAGACTGTTGGAGAACCATTTCAGGTGATGACCTCTTGAAGCTCATCGAGAGAATGCCAAGAGTGTACAAAGCAGTAATCAGAGCAAAGAAACTAGAATATAAAACATGTTTTCAGTTCCTTTTTTTTGTTAAGTACAGAACTCCACATGTGTTCATTCATAGTTTTGATGCCTTCAGTGAGAATCTACCAACGTAAATGGTCATGAAAATAAAGAAAACACATTGAATGAGAAGGTGTGTCCAAACTTTTGGTCTTTAGTGTATACAGTCACCAGTGAGCAGGTGACCAGCCATCAATAGCAGTTTAATTTCCAGCAGGCGATTGTTAAC
This sequence comes from Denticeps clupeoides, assembly GCF_900700375.1. NCBI lineage: Eukaryota > Metazoa > Chordata > Actinopteri > Clupeiformes > Denticipitidae > Denticeps > Denticeps clupeoides. The sequence goes on along the minus strand of NC_041726.1, from coordinate 4,100,231 downwards.
ATACAGACATTGTGATCTGCGGGAGCTGCCAGGTTGCAAATCTGCCACTTACACTGTAAATGTAAAAGTAAATGAATACTGAGTCTGATTCCTTTAAATTACGTTATTTTCAATAGACAATCAGTAACATACAGTTACTGAGTAAAATATAGTAACCGTCATTGCATTGTTCAAAATCTTGCAGAAGGTTCTAAAAACCACAGTATCGTTACCTCATTAATCACATTCTCTTTTAGTTCTTGTTCAATAATGTGCTATGCACTAATTTCCACGAGGCATCTAAACAAAGACGCGGTACTGCAGTAAATCAAGCTTCAGTAGTACCAGAAATCTGTGTTTAGTTACCAAGGATTAAGATATTAGAGCCAGTCAGCACATTAATGCTTTAAACTGGAAAATGGAGCTGAGTAACTCAGCGGTGGTCTCCTTCTCTCCCCCAGGGGGCCAAGGCCTGCTTCCTGCGAGACATCCCCTTCTCCGCCATCTACTTCCCCTGCTACGCGCACACCAAGGCGTCACTGGCAGACGAGGAGGGGCGGGTGGGGCCTGGCAAGCTGCTGCTCGCCGGGGCCCTGGCGGGTAGGCTGACCGCGCGGTCTCTCCGGTAGCCGCCTGCGACCGCTGGCTCCATTGCGGTCGGCCCTAATTAGAGTGCTCAGTGATTTAGGCAGCGTTTTTGAAGTGCGGCGCGCCTGCCAAGGGCCGGGATATTTTCCACTGTTAATATATAGGACCTGGCAGCCGCGGGCTCCTGCCAGAGAGAGTGTTAAAAAAGGCCGAAACACCGGCGCGGTAAGGCCAATAAACAGACCTCACTTCCAACGCCGGCAGTGGGGGTCCAAAACATCCAAGACGTGGTATTTTTTTTTTCTCGCCACATTATTTATGAGCTTTTTTTTTTTTTTTTCCTGCTTGTATATAAAATATGATCTTGATCTAATGTTGTTTTTAATATTTTATTTTAGTGGTTTATCTGAAAGAAAACATAATTTAAAAAGACTTCAGTGCAAGCCAAACCAGGATGGTCTGGAGCTCAACTGAAAGGGAATGAATATTTATTCCTAATCCCTTTTTTTCCTGATAGATTTGTTGGTAATACCACCCCCACCCCCCAGCTCCATCTTGGATTGAAAGCAGCACTACATGGAAAAGACATATAAAGTCAGCATTGATTTTTTTTTTCTTCTTCTTCTATATATTTTCTTTTGGGAGTCGTGATTCGAACTTGAAATGCAGTGCAAGAGGTCGCTTTCACTCATGGCATTTATCACTGTCTCCTTTATTTATAAGTGGCGAGGACCGAGAGGCAATTAGCAATCTACTGTTGACTCAGGAAATTGAATTATGCGCTTGGTTTGTTTGCAACGTTATGCCAAAGCAGCCGCTAAAACATCGGTGGCATTTGATCTGATGTCTTCTGCTTCCTGCTGTTATGAATAGTAGATTTAAGCACATCAATGGACTACAGATTAATCACACCAAAGATGTCATTTATTATTGCAATGTGAGTTTTCTTTCCCCCCCAACATGTACTTCATCATCATTCATAAATATCATACTGGATGGAAGTGTAAAATCTTGACTCTGGTGTTTTTTAGGCCAAGTGAATCAGGCATGAACAAACCTTGATGAAAGAATCAATTCATTAACTAATTAATTAATATTAATTAAAAGAACCAATTTTCAGATGAGGTTTATTTACCCCTATGCCCCACATTTTATGAAATCTCAATCATTTATGAAAATTTTGAAAGATTGAAATTGATGTAATAATTGGTGTAAGTTGAGTCATAAGTGCCAGAAATACTGTTGTATTTTACTATATGATAAGACCTGCATCTTTTTTTCATGGGGTTTTCCTCGCCTGTGCATATTAAGGTCAGATGGTGTTGCAGATGCTCAGCAGATACGGTTTTACTGAGCGGAACTAGTGACGTGACAGTGCTCCACCCTGTTCTAGGCATGCCGGCTGCATCCCTGGTGACCCCAGCTGATGTTATCAAGACCAGGCTACAAGTGGCTGCCCGCGCTGGCCAGACCACGTACAGTGGGGTCATTGACTGCTTCTGGAAGATCCTCAGAGAAGAGGGGCCTCTGGCTTTCTGGAAAGGAGCTGGAGGTACAAAGTTGCTAACCTGGTTAACCCATAAAGCTCACTTTCTGGCAAGAAATCTAGGTGCCACTTAAAAAGGAAAATAAGGATTTGGACAAAGAGCATCTAGGCCTTGTATGCCTGGATTGTCACCCATTGGTCTCCTTTGCTTAAGGCTAAACAAATATACTTCATCTTACCTAAACTGCTCATAGGTCTTTCCTCTTAAGGCAAGGAATTATTCTTGTTGCCATGGAGATGTGGGTAGCTTGAGACAACTGTCTGTGACACCTCCTACCTAACCAGTTTAGATGGTTAGTTTTTTTTTTTTTTCGGCATTTATCAGACGCCCTTATCCAGAGCGACTTACAATCAGTAGTTACAGGGACAGTCCCCCCCTGGAGACACTCAGGGTTAAGTGTCTTGCTCAGTGACACAATGGTAGTAAGTGGGATTTGAACCTGGGTCTTCTGGTTCATAGGCGTATGACTTAATAGTCTTTGAAATGATATTTACATTTATGACATATCAGTATTTACAGGGGCAATCACCCTGGAGATACTCAGGGTTAAGTGGTAGTAAGTGGGGTTTGATCCTGTGACTTGTGGTCTTTTTTGTTCATAGGTGAGTATGTTAACTCACTAGGTCACTACCACCACCAAGACATCTATTGTGGTTTCAGGGTTCAGTTCTAGGACCAATAGGTCCTGATCTCTAATAAACTATCTGCTGCTTTCTATCCATGAAGAATGGTTTCAACCATTCTGCAAAAGGTCTTTCTAGACTTCAGTAAAGTTCTCTGCTGTTGTATTGGACAAGTGGACAAAATCTTCATATTAATGTTCATGTTCTGCTGCTCATACTGTCATGCAGGGCCCCCTGGAAAAGGTAGGCTGCACCCATGCAATTGTATGCAAAGTAAAAATGAAACCTGACGTGAGCCTTGCTCAACAAAAGGCTGCGAAGGCTGAAAAAGAGGATGTCTCCAGGGAAAGAGATCAATCAAAGAGATTGTTGGACAACGACATCATTGAGCGCATTAATGCACTTCCATGGTTCTACCCCATTGTTGAGTCTCAAAAGGCGAGGGAGTGCGCATGCATGCTGACCTCAGAGAACCCAACAAGGTGATTGTCAGGCAGCCAACCCATTACCTCACACTGATGCACTGTTCACATCGCATTTTCTCCACCATTGATCTGGACTACCATCATGGCCCCATGGCCTTTGTTACTCATGAAGGATCATTTTTCTAAAGGCGGGCGCCATACAGTTTGACATCAGCAGCACCTGCATTCCAAAAGATGATGGTTCTCATACTTTTGGATTTGCCATGGGGAACAGGTGTACCTATATGACCTCATCGGGGGAGAAGGAGAAGTAGTAACAAGCAATACACACTATTGGCCAAGTGGCTAATGTTCTGTTTTATTCATACTACAGGCTCAAACCCAACATAAAATTTAATCCATGACGCCAGAAACTGAGCATGAAATGAATCACTTCTGAGACACAATATCGGCTGAACATAGATGAGTTAGGTCAAATGATGAGGAGTTGCTTGATTGCAGACAGACTTGTTTGATTTTTCTCCCCCTGTCTTTCAGCTCGAGTGTTCCGCTCTTCGCCCCAATTCGGAGTCACTTTGGTGACCTACGAGGTCCTGCAAAGGTGGTTCTACGTCGACTTCGGTGGACAGTAAGTTTGCCTCATCTTCCCTCTTTGTTCTCCTGCTTCATCTTTCCTCCTCCCACCTTCGCTAAAAGAGCAACGCAATGTTCTTCATGACTTCATGCCTCCTAACAGTCACAACGGTGCAACAAAATGAAATTTAAATTCCCGAACAAGTGGGAGAAAAAAGGCTGAAGACACACAGCAAAGTGAAGGAGCCCAGCAGCCAAAATGTCACAGTAATGTGGAAGCTGATGGATGGGTCTTTTGAAAAGGCCGGCACAATCTAAAGGTCACTCCCTTGCCTTACTTCATTGTTACCCATAATGTGCCGGGAGGAGCCTTGCTTGGTGGAAGAGCGTGTTTTTCCCTTTAAAGCATGAGCAGGTCTGATTGAAAGCCATGTGTGGCCGTCCCTCTCGTTTTTTTTTTTTTTTACCCCATCCCTTCCCGCTTTTCTTTTTCCACCGTCGCTTCAGAGACCACGAATTACCTCAAGACCAGACGATTTTCAAATGATCAGCTGACTCAACTGGACCCTCCTTTGAGGAATGGATTTGACATTTCGGTAAATTTCTGGTCTTGAAATAAAGCTGCCCTGCAACCCACTGGTTTGAAGCCGGGGGAAGAGTGGTTTTCACCTCGTTCCAGCTCTTTCTGGCACTATGACCTCATTTTCCCATAGTGAAGGCTACACCTTCAGGAAAAGAGAAAAAAATGTGGTGCAAAGAGAACACCTACGACTATGGCTATACCAGCTAGGCCACAGAGTCGGGCCTGTTTATATCTTCAGCTGCAGCCAACGGTGTCCGCTTTGAAAAATCATTACGATATTTGCCATATTGAGTGCCTTGAATAAACACACAGTGTCAAGAGTGTTCTTGTGTTCTCAGTTCTGGTGACAGTTGCAGTTCAAACTGTCCAGAACATAAAAGGTTCCTGCCACCCCGGTTGTAAAGGCTTCAGAGGAGGCCGAGTCATTTTATTTCTGTGTCTGGCCCTCGAAAAGAAAATATTGGTGTTTCCCCCAGATCTCAATATTCGATTAGGCCGTTTATTTTTAGTGACCGTAGCGCGGCCGCCGCTCCTGTCTCACTTTCTCTCTCATTTTCGCCATCGCTCCCCCTCTCCTTCCCTGCCGCAGAAAGCCTTCTGGCTCGCAGCCACCACCCAGGTTCCGGATCAGCTTGCCGGCGCCCAACCCCGACCACATTGGTGGATTCAGGCTGGCCGTGGCCACGTTCGCTGGCATTGAGAGTAAATTTGGACTTCACCTGCCCCGGTTCCGGGTCCCGGTCGACCTCTCCGGCGACTCCTGTGGCAGCCAGTGAAAGATGGCTGCCAAAAAGCTGAATAATGTTTCTCAAAACTGCTCACATCTGTATTGTTGAGTTGTTGTTTTTTTTTTGAGGTATGTATATTTCTATTTTTGGAGGTTGTAGCGTGTTTTTATCATAATAAGTTATATGTGATACTGAAAGAATAAACCTTCTGGGGGGCTTAGCAGGAACATGTATGGTTTTATTAGAGTTTAAGATGTATTTTTCTGAAGTTGATTCCAAACTGACCTCCTACATATATGTTTACATATATGTCAAACCTGTATTGTATGAACGTGACAAGCGTTCACTGTCACCAACTTGCATTTGTCTCTAGTGATCTAGTGACTGATCTGGTTTATGATTATGCATCAAAAGTCAAAAAGTCATGATAAAGTATAACAACAGTGTGTAATACAGTCGGATAGGAGTGATGGAATTAGCCTTGAATGAACCTGTGTGGATCAGTAGACTGTTTAAACCATGTAGCGTGCAATAACCGTGCCTTACAGAACGTACGGCAGCAATATACTGTATTAATTATGAATACAGAACACATTTAATAAAGTCTTACACACAGCGAGGTTCAACAAGTGGCATGTTTTATTGGCAGCCCAGCCTGCCTTTGTCACAGATTGTCACACTCAAAACGCGCCTGATTCCCGATCAGCTCACGAGCAAAGTGACGTTTAGCGTGTACCCCTGCAGTGACAGTAACATGGAAGCGGTTGTACATGCTGCACCAGTGACACGTTCTCACACAGCGTCCGTTTTTTGTGTGCCATGCAGAGGAGAAAATGCACACAACACAAAGCACTGCGGTTGCATGAGGCCTGCAGCACACATACTGGCCAGCAGCACGACTATTAAATGATAAAACACTGTGTCACGAATAAGGATTTCGGTCAGCGTCTCACCAACCAATACCATTCAGCCATTAACGTAGGAGAACGTGACTCCGGATGTTGAGTCGTATTATATGGTTAACGACTGACTGTAGGAGGGAACATACACAGTTTACACAGACACACACACATGCGGACCAGGTGCTTGGATAGTATATTTCTTGTTGAAGCGGCGAGGGTTTGACGCCCGTCCTACGAAGCCAGCTCCACGGGGCCGTCCTCCTCCCCGTCCGCCCGGTTGGCGCGGATCTCCACCAGCGTTCGGGCGAGACGTGCCCAGTCCTCGCTGTGCGGCACCGCCAGCTGTGAAAAAGGCAACCAGAAAGTGACACGCGGTGACCTGAAATGGAGCGACGCGAGCCACCGGGTGTTTGGCCGTGTCGGGGTTTTACGGGACGCCCGGCGTAGCGCCGTGCGATCGCGTTCCGCCGTGAAAGTCAAATGAGAGAGGCCTGCCACCCAGGCTGCGACCGCAGCTCGCGGTATAATTAAACAGGGCTGGGGAGGTGGGCGGGGACGTCACGCGTCTCCCCTGAACCCACAGGCACGGGGCGGGGGGGGGGTTACACCTCACTCCTCATCAACATCACCAAAATCGTCCAGATATAAATAGCGTTAAGAGATTTAAAAAAATCGAAAAAGGTTTTACATTGGAAATACTGGCACAGTGGCACGGTGGGAGTTCTTGATCCACCTCTCACAACAGGCCCGTTTCACACACGTCTGAAGACTCAACGCGATGTCAGAAATGCAGGAAGTGAGCGTATGCGTCCATATGTCACTTAAAAAACGAGACGTGTCGCTATCCAAAGCAAATATTTAACCCTGTACCCTAAATATAACACGAAAGGACCTTGGGGGTTGTCAGAAGTGGGCGCCGTCGGTCTTAAACCCCGTTACTGCTCCTGACAGTCCTTTCCTCTGGTGATGTAGGCAGCGCACAAATGTTATTTCTGTCCATTTTATGGGTAGCTTTTGGTAAATAAGCCCCCACTCTCAAATATAAAACCCCTCAACTTCAGTCACTTTATTGATGACCCGCCATTATCATCAGCCCCGTGGGACCACACATAAACCCAACATACTCTCCAATTATCGCGCTAGAGAGAACTAAAATTAGACGCGCCCCCCCCACGTACAAAACCAAAGAAAAAAAAAAAGAGAAGAACTGAAACGGGGAGTCGTGGCGCTCGGCCGCTCTGCGGTCGCGGTTCAGTCATGTGGACGGCGAATAAAATAAGAAATTGGACGGGGACAAAAATCAAACATAGCTTTAAGGAGCTGGTAAACAAAACCCAAACGTCCAGACGCGGAGTTGAGCTTTTAATTTGTGGAGCTCTGCAGTCTACTCGGGTTCCAGTCGGCGCGGTGCAGGGCGCTGCTGGCAGAAAACAATTCTGCACAAGTCGCTGCTCTCAAATCGGTTTTTCATTGTGATGGATCAAGTGCACTAGCCGTATTCAATTACACGTGAAAATAATAATAATAAAAAAAGAAATTGATATAAACATGTTGAATATGCGCTCAGTTCATCCATCACCAAAAAAGTCCACTGTTCCTTTTATATTGATTCAAAAACTGTAATGGTCCACAACAACTTATTTGGAACATGCCAAATCCTCTATGGATAGTCTTATATAAGATTTGACTTCTAAATATGTTTTAATGAGCACACACACACACACACACACTGTACAGGCCAAATGTTTGGACACATCTTCACATTGTGTTTTCTTTATTTTCATGACCATTTATGTTGGTAGATTCTCACTAAAGGCATCAAAACTATGAATGAACACATGTGGAGTTATGTACTTAACAAAAAGTGGAGACCTGACCTCCACAGTCACCGGACCTGAACCCAATCCAGATGGTTTGGGGTGAGCTGGACCAACAAGTGCTAAACACCTCTGGGAACTCCTTCAAGACTGTTGGAGAAGCATTTCAGGTGACGACCTCTTGAAGCTCATCGAGAGAATGCCAAGAGTGTGTAACGCAGTAATCAGAGCAAAGAAACTAGAATATAAAACATGTTTTCAGTTATTTCACCTTTTTTTGTTAAGTACAGAACTCCACATGTGTTCATTCATAGTTTTGATGCCTTCAGTGAGAATCTACCAACGTAAATGGTCATGAAAATAAAGAAAACACATTGAATGAAAAGGTGTGTCCAAACTTTTGGCCTGTACTGTATGTGTGTATATGTGTGTGTGTGTGTGTGTGTGTGTGTGTGTATATATAGATATAGTTAAACAGTGTGTGTACGTATGTGTGTGTTACTCACATTTTGTGGCATTCATCTGTCTCTTAAAATGTTTGTACTGTTTAACACCATTTACCACTTTCACATCATTATGGAATGGTTTGTTTTTGTATTTTACACTTTTAGTCACTTTTCTTATACAGATGCAAAGATGAAATGACTGCTCTGTTTCTGTGTCTTGGAGAGTTTGTGTAAATGTCATGGTTTCTGTCACCCAGAGGACGAACTTACATGACATTTTAATGACAAGTTACGTCATACACACACCCTACTTCCTCATTCTGGATGATCTGACCCCCCTGTCACTACGCCACATGTGCAATGTAGTGCAAGCAGAATTCTAAATCCAATTTTTGCACAACATACCTCTCCAACGTCGTAGATCCACACTCGGCCTTCGGAGTCTCCCACCGCCAGCTCCCTGCCCCCTGATGCCCACCGCACCCTGTTGAGGGCAGACGCTCCCTCGATGGTGACGCTCGCTGTGGGAACCTGATCAGAAGAGACCATTCTTAGCCCTGCCTGAGTCGGAATCCCCACGTCTAGGAGCTGCAGTGCAGTGTTAACACCAAACGCCACTGAGGATCGGCCCACGGGTTCTTTTAGTCACAAATTAGGATTAATTAGGACAACAATTAAGTAATGAACGTGCTGCTTTGCCAGTTCTGGGCCCGAATGGCAGCCTGCGAGGTACAGCACGGGGTTCTCCGGGGTTTTTTTAGAGCTCCAGCGCAGTACAGCACAACATGAAATAACAATGAGCGCTTTTAATGAGTCCATAAATCATGACCCCCACCCCCCCACCACCACCACCACCACCTCCAATAAAACAATACACGTGTCCACCAACGCGACAGACGGGAATAACGGACACCGACGATCCGCCTGGACGCCCGACAGTCGCACGCCGGCGGACACGTGTCACGGCGGGAAAAAGGAAGCTCTGGCAACGCGGGCTTTAACACGCCGCGCACCAAACCACAGACCGTGGCGCCATTAGCCGGCAGCTTCCTTCCGAGCCAACTGCAAGGTTATATTAGTTGCATGTTTCTCTTTGGGCAAATTGGAAGCAGGTTCCCGGCGCTCCGTTAATGGCGTCATGGCTGACTTTCTTCATAAGGAAACTGAGGACTGCGGCTATTGGCTGGCTGAGCATGTGCGCCGTGTGTCGGTGGATGTACACCGGGCTCCTAACGGGGTGCTGGGCTGGAGAAGTGGCATTCTGACCATACATGGGACCATACGTTCATTTTCATCCGTAAGGGACATGAAAGATGACATCCTGGGGTTTCTGGTGATGTCACTTTTTTTAGTATTTTTCTTAAATGCAATACGTGTGTGTGTCTGTGTACATATATATATCCACTCTGTACATATGTACACATTCATATATTTTATGTAAACTTGAATATATATATATATATATATATATATATATATATATATATATATATATATTTTTTTTTTTTTTTTTTTTTTTTTTTATTTGTGTGTGTGTGTGTGTGTACATCCATATATACACTCTGTACATATGTACACATTCATATATTTTATGTAAACATGAATACATATTTATTTATTTGTGTGTGTGTGTGTGTGTGTGCTTGTGTGTATGTGTGTGTGTATATATAGTATTGCACTTATCCACAGTTATTTCCAGATCAGTTTCTTCAGCAAAATAGAAAAAAAACATAATACCAATATCATAATAATACATAATGACATTCTGTGCTCATCAAGACCCAATGCCCATAGCATAGTAGATGAAAAACAAAAAAAAAAGGGACAATTATGCGCCTCACTCTGGAGCTGTAAGCTGAACCATTGATTTCCACGTCGCTCAGACGTCGAACGGGCATCTGATTTTATCACCACGTTTAAAAGTGTTCGTCCGATTTGGCCGCTGTTTAGGGCCACTTTAACTGGCCGTGTGAACGTAGGCGTCCTCACATCGGCCTGTTCGCTCAGAACACCTGAGGCCGCATTCTCAGGCCTGGAGATGAGAGGCACAATGCCGAAGTGGACAGTAAGTCACCAGACCTGTCCCCTCGGGGGGACGGGCAGCACAGAGCCTTTTCCCACCGTTGTGGAATTCGGTGCGTCTGGCGTGGCTCCGCTCAAAGGCAGGCCGAAAGGTCGCCGGTCACGGGACCTGTCAGTCAAACTTTATTCGCCCCCGTTGCCAAAGTCCATAAAACCCGCGCGCCGTGTCCAGCCCGTCGTGGTTTTGCGCCGGATTAGAAACACGCCCCAGAAGGGGAACGGTGTCTGCAAGGGATCCTCTCCGAAATGGGCCGGACTGACTTCGGAGCCTCGGCGACCGCAATAAACCCGGAGAACCCGGGCGAGTTCTCGAGGCGAGGCGAGAGGCGGAACCGGCCCCGCGGCAGCGAATACGCCGCGGGCGGCGTGAGGGAAGTAGGGCAAGCGGGACGGCCTCCCCGGCCGAGAGCTGTCGGAGGGGCTGATTTAAGGCCGGGGTTGTGGGGGGGACACGCCCACAGAAAGAAGGCCTGTTGTTGTTTTGATGGGATTCCGGCCGCCGTGGTTCCACCCATGGTGTGTGTGTGCGTGTGCGGGTCCGCCGCATGAACATTCCGGGCCCGGCGTCCTCCGCTCTCGCCGCGCGCCTCACCTCCGTGTCGCTGTTCAGGTTCCACAGGTCCAGGCGACCCATGCCGTCGACGGCCGCGAACAGCGCCGGGTGCGCCGGCGACCACGTCACGTCGTAGACGTAGTCGGCGTTGTCTTCAAACGAGTACAGCGGCTTGTTGTGCTGGGAGAGAGAGAGAGAGAGCGATGGAGGGCGGGTTGGGGAGTGTGTATGTGAGAGAGAGAGAGAGAGGGAGAGAGAGAGAGCAGACTGAGTGGCGCTGCTGAAGCCTTGGGGCTCGTCTGGGAACCGGCTAATTAAAACCTTTGCACGTTCACAGAATGTCATAAAAAAACACGAGATGAAAGTCTCTCCAGAGGAGTACTGTAACCTTAGTGTAACAGCTGTCTGAGGTAAAGAGGAGGGGGGGTGAGATGAGAAAAAGAAGAGGAATGAGAGACAGGGAGGAGGTCATTACAGGAAAGACGGAGGACTTGCGAGCGTCTCCCTCCGAGAAACGCGGCGGTGGAATGCGCGCAGACACAGCCTCACACGCAAACACCTGAGCAAGTTGCTACGTTTGCACCTGTAGCTGCACGCAAACCTACGTATGCGTAGAGAGAGAGAGCGAGAGAGAGAGAGAGAGGGTTTAGGAAACCGCGGAAAACTTTGAGGGGCTCATCGGATTTGCCCCCACTTGCCGCCTTCTTCATCCACATTTACATTTACTTATCCAGAGCGACTTACAATCAGTAGGTACAGGGACAGTCCCCCCCTGGAGACACTCAGGGTTAAGTGTCTTGCTCAGGGACACGATGGTAGTAAGTGGGGTTTGAACCCGGGTCTTCTGGTTCGTAGGCGAGTGTGTTACACGCTAGGCTTCTACCACCACCACCCTGTATAGAGCGGAGATACAACAGGTCTAACCCCCCTGCTGGCTGACTGACTGCGGTACGGTTTTCAGCTTCCTTCAGACCCCGCGGGCTCTATTTTGGGGATCTAACGAGAAGCGTAAAGCGTGATGCACAACTAGAGCTAAATTCCTACGTTTCTATATTGCACCGTTCCGGAATCGCTTAGTAACTGACCACTGACTTTACACATGCTTCTTGTTCATCATAAGTGCAATGTTATAACTCAGAATAACTCCAAGTAATGTCCGAAATTACGTTATTGTTATTGTCAGTTGATATAAGGTGCGGGAGCACGGCTTTCATTATATATCACATCTTTTCGTCCACAGAGAGTAGATGCAAATTGTTCTGGCTCAGAAATAATATTTGTATAATTATGTGGTGGTGGCCTAGTGAGTAAGGAAGTCTGTCATGGCTGTCATGGCTGCCCGCTGCTCACCAAGGGTGATGGGTTAAAAGCAGAGGACACGTTTCGTTGTGTCACCGTGTGCTGTGCTGCTGTGTATCACGGTGACAATCGCATACCTTAAGAGGGTGTGGCTACACTTGGGAATGCATTGACTGACGACCTCGTCTGGAATGCACTGTATCTCTAAGGTGAACATGACGTGAACTGTAGTTTCTGCCACATTTTTTCGTGTGCCATATTTGAACCAAGAGAGGCATTAGATGCCAAGAATGGGGTCCAAGTCCTCACTAGGACACTTTTAGTCTTCACCCATCTACATGCACAGGGCTCATCCATTTTGCTGCATCTACGTACACCCCCATGCTGTAAATAAGGAAAACATGAACCGCCTGCTTCCGCTATTCACAGAACGCCGAGTCGCGCGGTACCTTGAACATCGGAGCGGGGCTGAAGTAACGCGTGGCCAAACGGCATCATGCGCGTAGCGTAATCCACGGAAACGCGTCCAAATCCTGAAGGCGCCGGCACCGAGGCCGCTCATTACCCGCCCCTTCAGAGAAGCCAAAGATCAGCTTGCACCGGGCTTTTTACTGAGAGTGATACGCAGACAAAGGCCCTCGACTCAGAGAGAGAGAGAGAGAGAGAGAGAGAGAGAGAGAAATTTCAAAGACAGATATGACAGGACCAGAAGCAAGTAAACGGATATTCATTTACCTCATCGTTTTACTCTACTCAATCTGCCGTACTTTATGTGCCATCCTGTTGAGTGTATGCAATTGTGCTACTATCTATACAAGTATAGATAGTATATTTATTTCTATTAATCAATAATGCAACTGTTTTGATGTCTAGCTCTGGTCTTAGCAGGGTTTCTTTGGTAGCCATTGCTTTTAAAACTATTTTAATACACACACATATGGCTGCGGATGCTGATATGTTCATTTATCCAGATCAACATACAGTCAGTAGTTACAGGGACAGTCCCCCTGGAGACACTTGGCATTAAGTGTCTTGCTCTCGGACACAATGGGGTTTGTGGGGTCTGAAGCTGTGACTTTGTGGTCTTCTGGTTCATTGGCGAGTGTGCCACTGCCACCCCAGTATTAATTTATTTGTATTTTTTTAACTTTATTAATCCCGAAGGAAATTGCTTCTCTGCATTTAACCGCCAACCCTTGGTGAGCAGTGGGCGGCCATGACAGGCGTCCGGGGAGCAGTGTGTGGGGACGGTGCTTTGCTCAGTGGCATGAAGGCAGTGGTGGCCTAGCGGTTAAGGAAGTGGCCCCAGTAATCAGAAGGTTGCCGGTTCGAATCCTGATCCACCAAGGTGCCACTGAGGTGCCACTGAGCAAAGCGCCGTCCCCACACACTGCTCCCCGGGCGCCTGTCGTGGCTGGTTGGATGGTTAAATGCAGAGGACACATTTCTTTGTGTCACAGTGTGCTGTGCTGTGTATCACAATGACAATCACTTCACTGTCTCACTTTCTTCATGCTTAACCCCGGCAGCTTCTGCCCATGTCCTTCGCTAGTCCCGAGTGAACGACCGCTCTTGTTCTTAATAGGACCCTAGAGCCAGTAGAGTGGGGAGCTCACACTAATCAGGTCAACGCAATTCTCCGGTGCTACGGACGCATGGAAAACACGAAGTGACCTGCCACCGCAAGGCCTGTTACAAGTGACAGGAAGAAGAGACAGAAAGCGCAAGCGGTCATTTGCTTGAGAAATCACCGCCTCGGCATCAGACAAGCTCTGAGGCAAGTGATTTTGCAGCCACAACATTTGCACGTCTGAGCGCAAAAACACATTGTGGACGACCACTCCCGTCTCCCTTTCTTCTCCGTGTGCCGTTTGAAGCTCAGAACCTCGGCGGCCGCCTTAGGTAAGCAAACACGCGCCAACCAAGGTGTACCCGACGCTGTGGAGAGCGACAGGAGACACACAAGCATTCCTGTGGCTTTCCTCAAAGGCACGGAATTCCCCCATACGCCGAAAATAACATACGCGCGCATGTACGATTCAAGGAATGTTTTAATGCGAGTCAACAGATACAATACACACTAAAGCTGCATGTGTGCTACTGTCAGCTCTTCTGTCCATATTCATGTCCTGTGTTTGTTGTGCGCTTGTTGTACCGTCAGAGCCCATTTTCAGACTTTCGTCTACTATCGTGTCAACTCTTTGTTTTGCATTAATTTATGCGGCATCCAAAACCTTTCGCTGAGCGAGAAAATCTAAGCATCCCTGCCCCATTCGTGCCCTTCATCTTGGGGCGCGACAACCGAGCCGGTGGGCATGATGAAAGAAACACCGGTTATTTTACATCCTGCATTGGTGGCATTTAGCTGACGCCCGCGTCCAGGGGGACCGCTCAGCGGTATGTGTCTCAGGCAGACTCAGTGGTAGGCCAGTGTGTAACTATCAGAACTGTAACAAGCACAACGAAAGTAGGTGCAGTCCCTGAGCCGGAGAGGTTATCTTAAATACTGCGGCTAAATATTGTACTGTATTATAGTTCAGATAATACAGTACATACAAGTATAATATTAGTCACTTTTACATTTAGAGCATTTAGCAGACGCCCTTATCCAGAGTGACTTACAATCAGTATTTCACAGGGACAGTCCCCCCCCCTGGAGCAACTTAGGGTTAAGTGTCTTTCTCAGGGACACACTGGTAGTAAGTGGGATTTTAACCTAGGTCTTCTGGTTTATAGGCGAGTGTGTTACCCACTAGGCTACTACCACCCCTAGTAGCACAAACTGTACCAGCACATAAGCTAAAACCTATTCAAAACTATTCAAATTTAGTCTAAATGCATCTCCACATATATATATATATGTGTGTGTGTGTGTGTGTGTGTGTGTGTGTGTATATATATATATATATATATGTGTGTGTGTGTGTGTGTGTGTGTGTGTATATATATATGTGTGTGTGTGTGTGTGTGTGTATATATATATATATATATATGTGTGTGGTGGAGACTCATTTTCACCAAATTTGAATAGTTCAAACATCAAATAAAGGATGTGATGCTATGGGTCATTTTTAAAAGTTATTTTAATCAACTTAAATAATTACAGTTTATCAGCTTCAGCCTACTAGCATGTTTTAGCTAGCAAGCCAAACCATAGAATTAACTATTTAAGTTAATACTAGTTAAGTTAATGCTCTATAGTTAAATTGGCTACCCTCATATAGTTCTAGGGGTGGTTTCTCATAAAATTCTAATTAAGCTTGATATGAATTACAGTAAACTTGTCATCCCACAACTCAAACTATCAAATGCTGAACGAATGAACAAATGCTGAAAGACTTTTCTTTCATCTCGTGCCACTCCTCCTACACCATGGCCATAACTCCACGATGACTTTAACCTCAGCTTTAAGCTTAAAGTATATTTTTCTATACATGTCCTAATCTCTTACCCAATCTCTCTCTCTTTGCCTTTAAGCTCCGTCCCACTTGTTTTTCAGTATCTTCATTTCTCCTCTCTTGACCTACCTCCCCCCATCTCTCTCTCGTTCTCTTTCCCTCCCTCCGTTGTGGTGATTGTGGTCCAACCCTATGTCTCCAGACATAAAGGGCAAGCATTTTCGCGCAGAGTCTACACCCTCTCCCCTCCTCCTTCCCTTCGTGTGGTTTGAACCTCGTTCAAGATCCTCCATCGTTCCCCAGGCCTGTGGATCCAGCGCCCTTCTCTGCTCTACCCACTTTGGACACGTAATCACCCAATGCAGCCCCCGCACGTCCACAGCTGTCCATGAGATCTGGTCTGACACAGATGGCTAACTCACGCTGACTCTGGAACTTCACGATATTCCCAGCTTACACACAAGACAAACACAATGTTCTTCCGAGGTGGAAATCTCATACACTGTGCCAGCTCATGTGGAGCCTTGGCTCATTATTCTTTCCTTTATAAATGCACATTTTAACATTATGTATTCATTATGTATTCCTTCTGGTCAAAAATTTTAATCGGATGTAAACCATCCTTCTAAATAGTCCTGTAGGCGTAATGCACAGTTACTTGGTGCTTCATGTGGATTGGAACCATGTAGGCCTACCTTTGTTGACCACAGCTTAACAGTCCAGTCAAAGGAGGACGTGATGAAGAGGTGGGAGAAATCTACTGAGCCCACTGCACCGTGGCAGCTGATGCCCGTCACAGGACCCTGGTGACCCTCAAACATCTCACAGATGCCGGCCTTACTGCGTACGGGCAACAAAACATATTATTATCATTATTACATTACTATTTTTACTATTATCAAGAGCATCTTGCATTCCATCGCAGCAAAGAGAATTGTTTGGTGACACAAGTAGCATGCAGGCCTCTGACTTTCTGCTCATACAGGTCATAGGTTTTCTTTTTTAATCTCAAACAATGCAATGCAATGACATGCTGGCTGACGGATGTCAGGGTTTTAATAAAGGAAACCTAACACGGCCAACAAGACAAAGCTGAAAACACACAGAATACGTGGGTTACAGGAAGACGGGGGAGTGTGGTGAAAGGCAACTTAAATCAATCTCCAAATTACCCACACCAAACACACTCATGGGTAATCAAGACCTGCCTACAGTGAATTAGCGCCACCTGATGGGCCAGGGGACACTGTGGCCTCACACGTACAGTACTGGTCAAAAGTCTGGACACACCTTCTCATTCAATGTGTTTTCTTTATTTTCATGATCATTACGTTGGTAGATTCTCACTGAAGGCATCAAAACTATGAATGAACACATGTGGAGTTATGTACTTATGTACAAAAAAGGTGAAATAAGTGAAAACATGTTTTATATTCTAGTTTCTTTGCTCTGATTACTGCTTTGCACACTCTTGGCATTCTCTCGATGAGCTTCAAGAGGTCGTCACCTGAAATGCTTCTCCAACAGTCTTGAAGGAGTTCCCAGAGGTGTTTAGCACTTGTTGGGGTCCAGCTCACCCCAAACCATCTGGATTGGGTTCAGGTCCGGTGACTGTGGAGGTCAGGTCTCCACTTTTTGTTAAGTACATAACTCCACATGTGTTCATTCATAATTTTTATGCCTTCAGTGAGAATCTACCAACATAAATGGTCATGAAGATAAAGAAAACACATCGAATGAGAAGGTGCCTCCAGACTTTTGCCCTGTACTGTACATCCAGGTTTTTAAAACATTTACTGAATAGTGCAAAATATCAATACAGATCATTTGGATGTTGGCGTGTGAGTTTGTTGCTGTAATTTTTGGACGTTCTCTGTTCCCCCAACCTGCCATGTCTGGATGCCGTGTACACCGTTCCCTCCTCGCTCCCAACCACAAAATTATTGACGTCTCCTGTGGGGAAAGCCAGTCCCGTCACAGCCACTGGTTTGGACTTGTTGTATACCAGCTCCATGCTGTCCTGTAAGAGCACCCATAGTCACCATCTTACAGACATTCCACATTGGTTCCGAGATGACGGTTATTGCTCAGAGCACCGCCAGAACAGAGCTTGCCTGTGGCTGAGAGAGCATGTCCAGACTCCAGGAGCACATCCTTCCATCTGTGGACACGGTGATGAGGTTGTTGGCGTTCTGTGTCCCTACCACATTGACGCAGTACACAGGGTGCTGGAGAACAGAGATAAGTCGAACTGATGTCACAAATGTATTAACAGTAATAATGTTTAACGTTTATATTTATTAACAGTTACATGGTGCACAGGCATGATGAAAAGATGCCTTGTTTTAGGATTTTTTAAAATTGTTCCAGTAACGGTGATTCTCAGTGTGGGATCTGGGGTCTGCAGTGAATTTGCAATTTTTCTGTACCCCATTAAATGCAGTAAATTTTATTACACTTTTACTGGACCCGTTCCCCAAAGCTGCCTGAAATTAAATGATAACCTGGCTGTTCATAAACCCTCGTGCAACTAGTGTATGCTTCATAAGATCTTATAGATCACAAAGCAGCACCGTCAATCCAGTTAAAGAGGGAGCAATTTAGCAATTATGGAGCCAAGCACTGGAACGGTGTGCAGTTAATGCACATGAAACATTTAAGATAAAATGCAGTACAGATAATAATACATACGTAATAATAATTCAACAATAAAAGTTTACTATGTACTTTACTATGTTATACTACGTTCTACATTCTGAATTCTTGCAAACACTTGTCAAGCTCTGGAACCCTTCTCAGTGTAGATTTAGCAAATGAACTGATGTTAGCACCACGCTAAATAGTTTAACATAATATGTTTAAATAATATGGATGAATTTCATGCACGAGAATTATTGTTATTAGAGGCACACCTTGTTGACCTGCACAGCACCACAAGACCATTTCAGCCAGAAGAATAGTGTCTCCGTTTCAGAAGTTAGAATGTATTGTCAGGTGGGTCGCATAGAACATAGCGATGAAATTTACACACACACACACACACACACACATGCACATACGCACACACACACATGGCTGCTGCAAACTGAAACAATGGCTGGACTGTACCGCACGAGAAGAGAGGGATGGGTGGCGGGCCCTTACTTAAACTTGGCACTGCCAGCCGGCCCTGTGCAAATACAGTTTGATTGTGTGAATCCATTATGTCGTTATTGCCATCAAATTGATTTCTGAACGCCGCCACAATGGATCCCTTTCACTTTGTGGGGCACAGGGCCTAGACAGAGCCTTTCATTATTGAGGGCGGGAGTTTAAACCGTCAGTATCCGCGGCATTCTGGGAGAGCGGGGTGGGTTGTATATGTGTGTGTGTGTGTGTGTGTGTGCCCATCTGAGGACCTCAGCTGAATCTATGGACCACCACTAGCTTATATTATCATAATTGCATGACAGCGAGCTGGTCAGGGCTGATGGAGTCTGGCAGGAATGTGCTGACCCAGCTAACAGGGAACATTCCCAGGGCGTTGCATAACGCTCCTCGCCAGCTCTGGTGGGAGCTAATATTCCGACTGTCGTGTTCCACAAGCGTTCCTAATGCTCAACTTCAAACTCGGCCATTTTCAGATCTAATAATAAACAGAGTGGAATTTCTCTTTGTTCATGAATCAGAAGGCGGGGCCGGCGGCTTTTGGCATTCACATCCCCCTTTCAGAAAATGTATTAAAATCGAAGCCAATAAATTCAAAGATTTGCGCAATTGGGAGGTCCGCTGCCGAGGTCACAGATAATAAATAAAACTCAACAGCGTTACGTCTTTATGTCTTCATGTGCTTGCGGGGGTCGGGAGGGACGTTCGGGACAATGGGCCCAGCGGTGTGTGCGGTGGCGAGGACGGCCGGGGGCCGGGTTTACCGTGTGTGCGGCCGCCGACAGCGGCGTCCTCTGGACCGGGGTCCTCCTGTGACTGCGGTTGTCCCACAGGACGATCTGTCCCGAGTACGTGCCTCCCACCACGAGGTTGGGGTGAAACCGAGCGAAGCCCACCGACACCACCGGTGACTGTTGAGCAGGGAGAGAGAGAGAGAGAGAGAGAGAGAGAGAGAGGTTGGAGGGATCTCGCGGGGGTTATTGGAAAAGCGGCGGGACAATGCGGATGATTGTAGCGGCAGCAGTTTTAGATTACAGAATCATAAACGGCGGCCGCCGGAGCGAGACGCGTGACCTCCGTCACGTGAACCCTCCTCCCGTCCTTGTTTTGCATTTATTACAGCATATTTTTGAACGATTAATTCTGGATTCTTTTCAAGGAGCCTTGTTTGCAGGGACCTTGGTTGATCACTTTTTGTTCACTTTTGTTCACTTATGCCTTAAAGCTGAACAAAACAGAATTTTTTTTGTTTTTTATTCTCTGAGGTCTACCGAGGAAGAACGACACGCTCTCCCTCTCCTCTTCCTCTCCTACCGCACCATATGTAGCCACCAAGTCATGCACCCGAGTTCATTCTAAAGTGACTGGAAAACAAACCAGAGCGAAAGAAAACACACTTCTCCTTTCTTCCCTTCAAAAAAAAAAAAAAAACGTGGCTTCCAAAAAGGCTGGAAGATGTTTTGGGGTTTTTTTTTCTCTTCATAATGGACTCAAAATAAACTGAGATCCAGGAGTAAAAATAAAGTCTAGTGGCACGGGCCCTCCAGAAAGCGGGGTTTATTTACACACACGACACGGGGGAAGCTGGTTCAAGTCTGATTTAAACGCATTAAGTAACGATGTTTGATGGTCGGCGATGAGGAGGACCGTTTCGAGATTCAGAAATAGATTCAACCGAGGCTTGGACTGCGACACACTAGCAGGGGAGAATTACGAATTATATGAAACAGATTGTGTGTGTGTGTGTGTGTATACACACACACATACACACCACTGGGCTCACACAGCGCCTGACTAATGGGTCCTGATCACTCCAAGCTGGCGCTAATTAAGCGAACAGGACCCGTTAAAAGAGTGCAGCATTAATGTGGACACGTTCATTTATGCTCCTGACTTTTCATCACACACCTACCGATGGCTCTTCTGTTTCTTTCTGTTCTTTTTTGGCCATCGTGCCTGTATTTGTTTATTATATGTTTAAATAAATATTATTTCTATAAAATGACAAGCTTCTGCACCTCCTTCACATCCCTATTTAAGACACTATATTCTGTTTCGGGTTATATTAGACCTAGCAAAAAGTGTGTTTCAAGGAAAGGACATTTTTCCCCAACTGATCTATTGATCCATGTCAAGGAGAAACCATGTCTTCTACCATGTCTGGCTTGGTCCAAAGCAACAGCAACTTTTTTTTTTTTTTTCCTGTGATTAGCCTGGTTTTAGCCAAGAGACAGGAGGGGACTGTACCTCTGATAGATGACCTTTCCAATCAGAACCACAGAAATGACCTCTGGCCCTCTCCCCTCTCTCTGCTGTGGCGAGACGTCAGTGGCACACTCCTGCGGCCGGCGCTTCATTACAGGGCCCTAATGAACATGGGCGGAGGGCCGCCGCGGCGAGAGGGCAATAACTCCGCCATGAAGCCATTAATCAAGGCTTAAATGAAGTATTGTAACCCAAACCCAAAATCCTGGAGAGAGGTCTGCCTGTGCCAACAGCCAATCAAGGCACACACACACACACACACACACACACACGTTTCCCATCCATCGCTCGGCTTCGCTTTTTCAAAATCTTGTCTTTGAAGGAAACGGATTAACATCTGCCTCCTCTGGTGACCCACACACCTATTTCATATACCAATCCCAGCCCTATCCGTCCGTTTTTTTCAGTTCTGTTGCTTTTTTCCTGTTGCAGCCTATAATGGATAATAGGGCAACATCTGTAATGTTTTTATAAGACTTATAAACGCGTACACGCACAATCGCATATTCGACAGCTATTTCAATGAACGTTACGCAAACAGGGGAGAAAAGGGGACTCCGCCTTTCCTTTCTGTTCTGCCTGTCAGATTATTGATCGAATTTGCAGACCTAGAAACACTGCTCTGTGTTTTTACTTTGTAAATGAAAGGTGCGATGTGTATGATTTTGTAAAATAGGGGTCAGAAAATGTACAGACCCCCTTCTTCCGAGGCACACAGAGTAGAAGACAGAGTTGCTCACTGGTCACAGAGATCTCTGAAAAATACTGAAACCATTCGTTCATAGTCTGCTGATGATTATAGACGTGTTGTAATGTTAGATAAAATGTTCTTCATTTTTTCCTTTAAAGATGAACTGTGGGTTTGGGGGAGATCTGTGTCTACTTGAGGAGCGAGGATGGCTTCAAGGACGGTCTGCCTGTTCTTTAGTGAAAGTGAAGTGATTGTCATTGCGAAACACTGCAGCACAGCACACGGTGACACAACGAAATGTGTCCTCTGCTTTTAACCATCACCCTTGGTGAGCAGTGGGCAGCCATGACAGGCGCTTTTCTCGGTGGCACCTCAGTGGCACCTTGGCGGATCGGGATCCGAACCAGCAACCTTTCCATACCTACTAGGCCACCACTGCCCCATCTGCTTTTATACGGACTACACTAAAACCCTTCAGCGAGACAGCACTATGACAGTCAAATAAGTATTTATGTCATAAGTCCTATCATAAAATGCATCAGACATTTGTATAATTAACACAGATGGAAGACAAATACATAAAATTGGGGAGAACCACAGAACTCCATAATGATTTGCAGACCAGGCATCTGAAGTCTTTCTGATGGCGGATGATGTAGACATGGCAACTTGAAAGAAAAAAAAAAAAAAAAAAAAAAAGAGACCATATATTCACACCATATGTCAAGAACGGTTTCCTCTCTATCGTTTCCTCCATCTTAAGTGGAGCAATCCCAGGACACGCTCAACAGCCTTTCTTCAGGAGTTCCACCCTTTTCTCCTGTCTCGCAGACGGGAGCTACTGGAATTAGCTCCATTTGTCCCCACGGACTCGTTTGTTAGGGGTTAAGCCATGCGTGGAAACAACCGAACCCCTAACCCGATGCACTGTAAAGTTCTTTATCGTTCATGATTCGCTCGGCATTAAAATCCAAACCTTTTAATTCAGGAATCTGTCGTTTGCGGGCTTTTTTATGAAATCTGTAAAAGATTTGTACAGTTTCACTAAAATATATAATTCAGGGAGCATTTTCTTTTTCTGGGGGCTGAATGTGAAGGTCTCAACCTGGAGAAGGTAAAAAAAACAAGCGTTTATGGCCAAAACTGTACTGAGAGATACATACAGGGCCAGATTACATCGAGCGATGGCAGTGAGCGAAGGACTGTGAGGAAGGAACACTGCCTGTTTTAATTTTTTTTTTTTGTCTGAGCAAAATAAAAAATAAAAAATTGAAAGCCATTTGTCAGGGAGGGGAATGAGCGTGTGACAGACAGCATATTCACCAGCAGAGACCCAAAACCCTTCTGCCACACCACAATCATATGGTTTTCAGCAGAGCTTATCAGGACCAGATGGACTCCATCGTCCTCCACTGGCATCCACCTCTCTCCCTCTTTCTCTCCCTCCCTCATTTTTATGACACCCTGTGGATTTTGTCACTCTGCGGTTCTTGGCATGCCTCGTGTAATACCATATCTCCGTTTCATAAAAGAAGGCAGTCATTCTCTTAGCAAATTCCCTTTCTCTCTGTCCATAACTCACAGCCAGCTTCATGTATTCCAAAATATGCTGCCTGTGTAGTGACATTGCAGAACTAAACCTTAAACGTAACATTTTTTGGTCTCAATAAATGACAACTTTGCCGTGTATTTTAATTTTTAAGGGAAAATTATTCACGTTGACTGAACATAGCACATTCATCAACAGGCAAAGGTTAAAGGGTCATTTCATGGGCGCCACTACCCCGCTATGGGTATATGGGCAGACCAATTATTTAACAGCTTTATATTATTGTCTGGATTCTCTGTTCTGATTGGCTGGTTGCTGTGCAGCACTAACCATCGTTCTTGAAAATATCTATTTAGCCACGGTAGCTTGCTGAAGCAGCAAAAAAATACACATGGTGCACTTTTAGAGCCTATTTGTCATGGCCATTGTACCAGCTAGGCAATCCATGGGTTCTAAAGGGCGATAGAGTGGAAAAGAACCAACCATTATGAAGCGTTTACAAGCCAATCAGAATAATTTATTCATACATTTATCATGTAGTTTCAGACACAGCATGGCATATGAAATTACCTTTAAACCAACAGAAATTCATGTCTTGGACATTATATATATCCTATTATATGCAGCATTATGCTAGTGTATAAATGTGTATATGCTACTAATAAAGGGGCAAAAAATTATTAGGACAGTAAGTAAGTTGAATTTATTCAACCTCGGGCTCATCCTGCCACTGCTGATGGCTTTCTGTACCCCAGCAGACCATAAAAGAGCAGAGGTCGGCAGTCCTGAACGGGTACTGAGCTGTGTGAGTGAGCCCAGCCCCGGTCCCCCCCGCTGGAATATTCAGACTGGCACAGCGTCCAAGAAAAGAAGAAGAAGGGAAAAAAAAAACAATAAACGCGTCTCCTCCATGCAGCCATGGTTTCCTAACCCTGCGGTATTTGGACGAGGGTCGCGGGGAGTCATCGTGCATTAAAAATGGGAGCTGTTATTAAAAAATACAGCGGCGAGGGACGGGAGTCGGCAGCATGGGCCGGCGGTGATGCGGCCCAGTGGGCCGGCTATTGATGTGGCCATTGCGAGACCACTTGAGAGGGTCACGTGACTTTATGGGAGCAGTCAGGTCGATGGCGATGACGGGTCTTTCAGTGCGCCCTGGGAGAGGTCCAAAAAAAGAAAGAGAGAGAGAGAGAGAAGAGGAAGATGGTTGACTAACCTCCCCCACATGCCCGTCAGGGCACCGCCACTCTCATGGTTTGTGGCCGCCACCATAGAAGGTTCCAGAAGGAATGGAGTGAGAGAGAGAGAGAGAGAGAGAGAGAGAGAGAGAGAGAGAGAAAAAAAAGAGGAGACGGGGGAGGGATGCTGGTGGCAGAAGAATATCCAGCACATGAAAGCAGCAGAAGCTGTGGGCAGATCTGGAAAAATGGATGTTTTGAAAAATGCTGAACTCCACAGCGAGCTTTGCCAAAAAAAAAAAACAAAAAAAACCCAAAAGAGACAGAGAGGGGGAGAGCGGAAAATCTCAACTGAGCCCCAACGCGTGTGACGGAGGGGGTCGAGTGCTTGTGGTGGTGAAAAAAAGGGGGGAAAAAAGACCCTCTCCCTGTGGTTTGGGGGGTTAAATGGCAGAACATGCTCACACATTAAGATCCATCTGATCCCCGGATAACTAGGAAGGAGCTGCTCTGTTTATAATAGACCCCGGGGCGAAAAACAATATCTCAGAAAACCGCTCCCGCCTCTTTCATCACCCTCCAGCACAACTCAGCCCTCGCCGTGCCAAGTGATTAGACGTCGACTGCATCTGCTTTTTTTTTTTTTTACTTAAAGGGTGGCAACAACCCAAGATTTCTGGTTATCCTACATGCTCTTTTTCCAAATATGCCGACCTTTATACCCTCACCCTGATAGGCTGCACAGTGGAGAAAGTGGAGAAGGGTGGTGTGTCATCAGAATTGGCGAAATTGCTATAACAGACGCAGTGCATGTGGCTTGTTAGATAATATCAGGTCAAGTATGTCCCAAAGACTTACATAAAAAAGAACTTGACAGTTATATGTATCTATCTGCAAACGGTCTTTGTTGGTGTTTACGTATTTGTCACCAAAAAGACAGTCGTTAATGATGTTTTTATAAAATGGGAGGAGCCCGTGGTGATGATTGACATCTCTCATGCCACTTACTCGCTCGTTGTGGATGATTTAATTCCCCCTCCTGTCAATATTTCACTCGCGCAAAGTAGGGCTAGCAGTGTTGCCAGATATTTCAGCACACAAAAAAAAGCCACACAAAACTGATGAAACTATCTGATAAGAACTCAACTGCCACAACTACTTGACATATATTGCAGATATATTGCAGTTCCTCAATGGCTACTATCAACAAGCAATATTATCCAAAATATCAATTACAAATCCAGCCAATCTGGCAACACTTAGGACAAAAGTGTTTACCCAGATGTGGACGTTTTTTTGGGGGGGGACCACACCCACTTCTAAACTAAACATGCACAACAAATATCAGCACTTTTATGAAAGAATTCTGATTCATTCAACGCGGCGTATCTTAAAATCCACCTGCGTGTGTTTCTGTGACTCCGTGTGGCTTCAAAGCCAGATATGCAACCTCAGAGGCCAGCGGCACCCCACAACAGCGGGGCCCCATTTACACACGTAAACATATCGCCAGACATGTTAATACAATCCTGCAATCTGGTGTGTTTTCATGGGAAGGAATTTTCGATACCTGCCAGACTGCCCATCTCGATCCGTGTAGCGTGAGCCTGAGGGCGTGGTTTCTTTATAGTGTGAGGCCGTGCGGCTGTGTCACCATTTTGCATTTGGAAGAAATCTCTCCCACGATTCATCTAAGACTCTGCTGCTATAAAAGGGTGTGTTTTTGAGTGTGGGTTAAGGTATGGGAGACGGGGATAGGAACCGATGAGGGTGGAAGAGAGAGAGCGAGAGACTGTGCACATACAACGGCAGACCATGTGGGTGGGCAGACATATGTGGCTGGCAGGATTAGGAAGTGGTTGGCCACATCTTTTTATTACATAAATGTCTCTATAACAAGGTTCTTGTGGGATCATGGGCCCTCACACCAGGCCGCCACGTCTCAGAGCCACTTACTCGGCTGTCTCCCCTCAACCTCGCCCCGGAGTCCTTTACACTTAGCGTCAAAAGAGCCCGACATCAAATCCGTTTTTTTTTTTTTCATATCGAAAATTCAGAGTTTTTCCAGGTTTAATTGCTCCTGACCCAGAATGACGTGTTCCGTGGTATCACAGTCAGCATTGGTGTGCTCGTCCAAGCCCAGGGAAGTGACATAATGATATAACACCTTACTTTTCATTTTTCATACTGACATCACCCTTAGGGCCCCGGCACGCTCGTGGCCACATCCTATAGGCTTTGGCGGCTGCAGAAGAGGAAACCGTGCAGCGAGCAGTGAAGATGCTGGCACTGGCCACTCCGTACTAAACAAGCATGAAATGTCATTACCTCCTTGCCGCTGCCAAGTCTTCTTTTTCGCTATTGGATTTTCTGGCCCATTTCTCTCTTGATCCAATTTAATCATGACCACTGGTGGCCATGTATAAATATATATGATTTAAGCAAATTTCTCCAGGAACCAGCACCATGGACAGGTCCTCGTTATTAATAAGGAACTACATGCTATTCATGCAGTTATTACATGGAATAAACACTAGAGAATGAGGGTTGAAAGACATCAACATGTTTTTGAACACTACTTGGACGTTAGGGTGATACAAAAGTTATCAGAATATTTCTGTAACGTAATGAAACGCCCGACATGTAACTCATATCTACACATTCAAATTGAGAGATCTAGTCAAAATAAAATATAGTTTGGTACGATGGTGACTGTAACTGTAGCTGTTCGTACAATCCAACCATCAAAATGTTCATTGTGCATTAAAGTCACCGCTGCATCCAAAAAGATACCTAAAATGTTTCTTTTTTTGATCATAAAGTACCGTTACATGCCAATTTTACTGTATAAGCAAGTATAAGCAAGTGGCTTCCCAGATAGCAACAGTTATTGATTCATTAGTTAATTGTAGTTAGAAAAGCTTAACATTTTTCATAATGTATATTTATGACAAAAATAGCAGTAGAAAAATAGGATTTTAAATATTCCTGTACTGTGTTTTTCCCTAGACTACAATTCGTGATGGTCTACCTCGACCAGTGCGCCTCACTGCTCGTGAATGAAAGGTGTTATCGTCGTTTCAGGCAGGGCTACAGAAATATCTGGTTCAAGGGTTTGACCATTAAGACACATTAATACCTGGCAGTGAAAGATGTACTCGGGCGTGCTTTTCTTGAACTTGATGTTCCACACCAGCGCTATGCCATCTGGCTCATGTGGGGCATCTTCGTTGTTGTTATACGACGCCACCAGCAGCTCCGGGTACTACAGGGCGGGTAAGAGAGAGGAAGAGGAAAAAGGAGAAGAAGATGATGGGAGGAGGTGGAAAAACAGAACACCGACAGGAACCAGAAGAAGAATCTGGAAAAAAGTGACAAAGATAAAAAGTGAAAAAGAAACACAAGGGACTGTCATTGCGTCATCAAATCTGTTTCCAATACATTTCTAGACATGCTATTTGTTCAATGGCAATAGAACATACAGACCTTGACACCATCTAACATGCACACATGCACACAGTTTGGAAATCCTTAGTTTTCATTAGTTTAACAGCCATTAACTCCACACAGTCATAAACAACTGAATTGTCACATGAAAGGAATCGAAGTCACATGAAAGCGCCTATCAGCTTGGGCCAGGCTGATGAGCAGGTGGTGACACACACATCGCCGCGGCACAGCCTACCTGTGGGGACCAGTCCAGACAGGTGATGACCCGGTGCTTGGACCAGCGTTCATCGTAGAACAGGCGGTTGAAGGACAGGCTAGTCCCACTCTGCATGTCTCTGACAATTCAACACACACACACACACACACACGTAGCTTTACATCATCGCTGCGCCTTGATGTCATTTGGCAAGCATGTTATTAATTACGTACTTTACTATCTCGACCTGTTTTTCAGCGGTCTTTCCAAACGTCCATGCATTGGCTTAATTTGTAAAGTCAATTGGGCATTTGGAGGGGTGAGAACCCTTATTAAACAAGTAATGAAACAAAAAAATATGATTTAACACTGAACAAACTGAAGCAATTTGTGACTAAAAGGCACATTTCTGACAATGAGTCTACACAAAGGGTTGGATAGAAACGCATGCATGACCACGCACACAAGCAGGATCTCACCCCTCTTTGTCGTCCAGGTCTCTGCCGCCGTAGTCGAAGAAGATGTTGGAGTCTTCGGCGAGTGCGCGCTCCATCACGCGGATGCCGCGCTCGAAGAAAACCAGGAACTCCTCCGAGTGGAGCGCCTGGCGCTTTTCCTCCTCGGTCAGTTCTCTGGGGTGGCCTGCAACACACACACACACACACACACACACACACACACACGTGCATATAACACACATGGCCAAACACATGGACACTGAGAGAGGGAAACAAATATTTCCATTGAATGCGCACAAGATGCTCATTTAAATTTCACGGCTATCAAGCTATATATTCAGATAAAATCTGTCCATTATTATTAATATAGAACATTTTAAGTATTTTTGTTACTATTGCGAAATAAATATCCTTCATCCTTCATGAATTATGTAGATTTACTATTTTCCATGTAAAATCCGTAAAAATATTAGGCCAAATAAAAAAACCAAATAATAAAATAATCACAACTGTTGTGAGAAATGACAAATCAAATGCAAATACCATGTTACTTAAATGCATTAAAAATATATATCATTTATAGAATGAATGTGCACTACTTCCTATATTATTGCAATGTGATGCTGACATTTAGTTGATCTCAGCAAAATATTACTTTTTTTTTAAATAACGGTATTTATGATTCTTCTAAATAACTACACATTGGAACAATTAAATGGAACATAAAAAATGCTGTTTCTGTTCAAATCAAACTGAAGCCAAAATGAAAAACATCTTGTTTTTAATCCCTAATTTTTTCGTTCATTTAACGTTTTTATGATCACAGAATAGTTTTCACCTGAGTGCAGGACAAAAAAAAAAAAAAAAAAGAAATCAAAGAGAATAATGAAATAAATAAAACACAAAAAAACCAAATCTGCCAAATCACAAGGTGCTCTCAGCCTTATCCGGCGTAATTACGGCACAGGCTGAACTCGGGGGATTGATGTAATCCAGTTCCTCTCAATTCCTCTCCGGACTATTAGGGGGGCCTTCACTTTGATCTGGACCCACTTGGTTCGTGTGGCCCGTCTTTTTTTTTCGTCTTCGCTCAAACAACTCGTAAGGAATACAAAGGGTTGATCAAAGTCCCCGGCGAGAGACAAAGGCCCCATATGCTTTTATAGGCCGGCACTGACAAGGCCCCTTTCTAACCCCTCTCTAGTTATTTACTACACACTCCGGCCACAAAGGATGCTCTCTCTGCCTGCGTTTGAAGTCCCCTAAAGGGAGGTCAAGTGACACATTTTTTAATCAGCCCTGACCCGGAGCGCTGCGAGCTGATAAGTCGAGAAGCCCGGGAGATTGGCATCCGATACGGCGCGGCGGGGGTCACACGCGAGTGGGCGTCGGCGGGTTTATCCTGCGACACTTTCGGGCCGCCCGACGCGTGAGACCGCCGGTGCCGAGTCAGACGTGGCCAAGCGTCGCGAACGCGGCCCGAACAGGCGGCCCATTATCACGCGGGAGTAATTAAATACGAGCAATACTCCACTGCTCCTACACACGGGGACGTTCCTGTTTATGCTCAATGCTAAAGACGGATTCGAATGGAGAGAGCGTGTGTGAGACTGGTAAAAATTATAAAGTTGTCTATATGATGTCTCATTAGTCTGGCCTCTTTCTGAATAAACACTTTACTTGACTTTGATGTCTTTTTGATGCTCAAAATCAGTTGCGATGTAAATAATGTACGGAAATATGTGGATATGTCAGCTGAAACGTTTGAAATGTAAATCCTTATTTTTGTCCGTATAAGCAGCATAAATGAACTTTTGTTTCTGTAGCAAAGAGAACATGTTTAACTACAGTGGGTACGAAAAGTATTCAGACCCCCTTACATTTTTCACTCATTTTCATTTTCCTCCTCATGAATGTCCACACAGCACCTCATATTGACAGAAAAACACAGAACTGAAATGTAACATGGTCCTAAGTATTCAGACCCTTTGCTGTGACACTCATAAATGTCCATATCCTCTGATCGTCCTTGAGATGGTTCTACACCTTCATTTGAGTCCAGTTGTATTTGATTCTACTGGTTGGACTTGGTTATGAAAGCCACACCCCTGTCTATATAAGACCTTACAGCTCACAATGCACGTCGGAGCAAATGAGGATCATGAGGTCAAAGGAACTGCCAGAAGAGCTCAGAGACAGAATTGTGGCAAAAACAAAAATCTGCTGCACAAGAGCACAGAGGCCTCCATAATCTTTAAATGGAAGACGTTTGGGACGACCACAACCCTTCCTAGAGCTGGCCGTCCGGCAAAATATTGGGGCAGAGTTTGTTAAAAAGAGGACGCCAAGGTGGTGAGAAATAAGATTCTCTGGACTGATGAGAGCGAGATAGAACATTTTGGCTTTAAATCGAGGCGGTATGTGTGGAGAATACCAGGCACTGCTCGTCACCTGTCCAATACAGTCCCAACAGTGAAGCATGGTGGTGGCAGCATCATGCTGTGGGGGTGTTCTGCAGCTGCAGGGACAGGACGACTGGTTGCAATCAAGGGAAAGATGAAGGGACATCCTGGACTAAACCCTTCTCCAGAGAGCTCAGGACCTAAAGTCCAGGTGTGAAAAACTCGCATCTTTCCTAAAAAGACTCGCAGCTGCATTAGATCAAAAGGGAGCTTCTTCTAAATACTGAGAAAACGGTCTGAATACTTAGCACCATGTGATATTCAGTTTTTCTTTGATAATAAATCTGTCAATATGATGTGCTGTGTGGACATTAATGAGGGAAAAAATGAACTTAAAGGATTTTAGAAAATGGCTGCAATATAACAAAGAGTGAAAAATATAAGGGGGTCTGATTACTTTCTGTATTGGTTTCTTATGGTTAAATGAACAATATTGGACAAGATTTAAGTAGGTTTTGTGACGTCACCCACCTTTTTTCCAGCAATGATGCCCAATCCAGAGGCACCCAAACAGGCCTGAACCACGATGCTCAAGTTTCACTCATGAGATCAGGTTCTAATGCTGCAATGCGTTCTCCAAGCCAAAGAGCAAAGCTCCAAATCTTGCTACAAACACCACTGGAGCTCAGTGTTCTTCTTCCAGTTGGTGTACCTGATAGGCACTCGCCTATGAACCAGACGGCCACGAAGTGAAACCCCACTTACTACCATTGTGTCCACAGGAAAGACACTTATTGTGAGCCACTCTGGAGAGAAAGTTAACGTTAGTTCGAATCCTTTAGTGCTGGTTTTGTATGCAGCGTAAACAGCTCTGTTTCTGATGTGCTCAGAATGCCCCAGTGTCAAGGTTCACTTGGGAGTGCTCACTGCAGAGAGTCACATACGTCTGATATTAATAATAATATCTCATCATTTTCCTCTCGTTCGTTCTCCTTGTCTAATTTAAATATTTTGGTCATTGGGAATCTGGGAAAACTCTCCACCGCAGCACAATCTGGAACCGTTGTTGCCGGCTTCATCTTGGCTAATTGCGGCCTTTGTTCCTTTGATACCCTTCTGAAAGCCTCTCTCTCTCTCTCTCTCTCTCCCTAAAATAAATACATCAGCAGCCAGCCGATCACCGATCAGCGACTTCCTGTCTGTCAAAACACTGTTCGCTTACAAATCCGCAACACCGGCCTTGTGTTGGACCGGCACCCGCTCAACAGATACCAGACGGCCACCTGAACCCCACGCCGTCGGGAGGTGGGATTACGCGGCGCTCGTCGGGCCCGGCGGTGCTGCGAGCGATTACATCTGGCCAAGCCGGCACACACGGGAGTCAAACGCAGCAAATGTGTCCCAGGTGGAGGAGTTTGTGAACGTGCCGAAGGGAACACACACACACACACACACACACGCTCACACAAACCTTCCTTTTTGTCCTTGTGGTCCTCTTCTTCCTGTTGGTCCGCCTCGAGGTCGACTTTGGGCTCTGTGATCTCTTCGTCCTCCTCTTCTTCCTCTGTGGAGAGGGGGGGGGGGTTCGACAGTTACTTCTGAACAGCCACCACACTTCCTGCCCCGACCACAGCAACCCCCCCCTGCTAAAATAAATACAACTGATGACGGCTCGGCCAGAGGAGGACAAGAAGAAGGCCTGTTGTCCACTATGTCCACCACCTTCCTCCCGCACACGGCCAGGTTACGAAGCCGGACGCTTTGCTGTGAAATGCCCTGGCTCGGCTTCGTACCGCCGCCATATCTCGAAGCGGAGCCAAAGACAAGCGAGAAATTAGTGCAACACTCCCTCCCCCCACCCCCCCATTTTCTCGAGTTCGGAACATGTGTCCCGCACGTGTACAAAGCGGGCCCTTGATCAGAGAGGATGGGGTACGGATAGCAGGAAGTGCCGCGGTGATCGCTTCTCTCCCTCTCTCTGCGCTCCTAACCTCTCGGGCCTCGGAGGATTTCCCCCCCCTAATTAACCCGGGCCCCCCCCCCCCTAACTCGGTTACAGGGTCTGGAACCCGCCCCTCGGCATCAACAGGCACCTGCTTTCTCTCCCAGACCCCCCCGCCCGGGGTTGAGCCGGGGTGGACAAGTGTTGCTAACCCTCTACGCCGCCCAGCCCCCCCCCCCCTGCCGCTAAGAACCACCACCAGCCAACCCCCCAGATGGGTAGCGGGGGCTTCCCCTCCGGCCCCCAGACGCTTAACACCCCCGCGGACACCTGCGGCCGAGAACGTGTAAACACCAGGCCGTCCGCATGCAGGCACGCACCAGCATACATGGGACCTCTGTGGGACGGCTGGCCGAGTTGACCCCGCCGTGCCAGAGGTTAACTGGCAGGGGTCACGGTGACAGTAGGCGTCCAGTTCACAGGAGGAAGTGCAGACGCGCACACACACACACACACACACACACACCAGAGCGGTCTGCTTACCCCCACCCCCAGTGGTCCAACGCTGCCCATATTTACTACGCTGGCTGCGTTTCAGACCCAAAATTGCAAGGATTTGAAACCAAAAGCGTGGTGGCTAAGACGTAATTGGCAGATTAGGGCATAATAAACGAACTCCCCGCGGCCGTAAGATGTGCAGCTCTCATGGTTCAAGTTCAATCGGCAATTTGCAGTGAAACGTCTCTGACTATTGCTGGTTATTGCCGGGCTCGTTGCATACGGAGGGCTGGCGTGGGCTCGGGGTTTTTTGGGACAGCCTTCAGGGTGGCGTCTAACTATGCCATTCACACGTCCCAGTTACCTCGCCACATTGGAAAGGTCATTTATTATCAATTTTTAATTACCATTCTAATCGGCTGCTAACTTAATACTAGCTGCATTGAGAGGGAAACTATTTTTACTGAGGAGAGAAGATCAACCAAAATATGGGTTCATGCTACAATATGCTAAAATTAACGCAACACAGGAATCTTCCTTCTCAACCAAGGGTGATCACTTTATATCTATTATTATGGCCCAGTGATATGAAGCGATAATAACACACAAACTACAGATCCCACAATGCAGTGCTTCAGTTGCCTTGCCGAATGTGATCTTTACGCTGCAGATGAACTGTGCAGGCGGAGTTTAGTGCGTAGGGTGCTCAGTTTGTCAGCAAAGTGCGCACTGCATTATAGGATCTGTAGGTTGTGTGTTATCGATGCTTATCATCTCCGAGCCATAATATTAGATCTATATGAAGTGATCTCACGGGACGCGGCCCGCATGGTGTTCTAGACAATCGGTGCATGGACAGAAGGTTTCAGAACTTCTACTCCTCTGCACTACCCGGATCTACCCGGGTAGCAAGCTGCCTCCTGGCCGCTTGAGCATCTGCTTGCACTGTGGAACAGATCTGGCCTCCTGATATATTCTCTATATTGAATATTCTGTCTCTAGAACAGTTTATGAAAGAAAGTGAAGTGATTGTCACATGTGATAGACAGCAGCACACGGTGCACACAGTGAAATTTGTCCTCTGCATTTAACCAATCACCCTGAGTGAGCAGTGGGCAGCATTGACAGGCACCCGGGGAGCAGTGTGTGGGGACGGTGCTTTGCTCAGTGGTGCTTTGCTCAGTGCCGGTTCGGGATTCGCACCGGCAACCTTCTTATTACATGGCCGCTTTCTTCACCGTTAGGCCACCACTGCCCTATGTTGATAGCTAACATCCAAATGCACCCACACCAGTGTCTGCCGCAACATGCAATGGAAAGTTAATCCGACAGCTGAAAAAATGTCACTATCTGTGATAACTAAAATTTCAAATTCAAATTTTATTAGTACATACATAGTCATTCACGGTATGATATGCAGTGAAATGCTTTGCCGACTGCTACAGACCTCAATTTTGCAAATATTGCAAGTATACAATGAACCAATATGAAAATGTTGCAAACATAGCCAAATATTACACTTTTATGTCTTTAACATAAAAACATAAAATATGTGCAACAGGTAGGGTGAAGGTCAGCTCAGTCGGTAGAGCATCAGACTTGTAATCTGAGGGTCCAGGGTTCAAGTCCCTGTTCAGGTGAATTGTTGTGTTACTACTGAGTACATAGAGAATCGTTACCATTATCTACGACAGTCAAACTTTGGGTGTTAGTAGCCTAGTGGGTAACACACTCGCCCGTGAACCAGAAGACCCAGGTTCAAACCCCACTTACTACCATTTTGTCCCTGAGCAAGACACTTAACCCTGAGTGTCTCCAGGGGGGGACTGTCCCTGTCACTACTGATTGTAAGTCGCTCTGGATAAGGGCGTCTGGTAAATGCCGTAAATGTACATGTAAATGCTTAAATAGCTTAGACACTAATGGCAAAATGGACAGTCAGTAGAGTAGCAAGCAAGGACAGAGTTTGGTTTCGACCGCTGATGCCAGACCAGGCTTCTGGAGCCTCTCTGGTTTATAGCTGAGCGTGACCCAGCCTGGGAGCCAGAAACCGAGAAGAACCGAGAAGAACAGAGGAGCCGTCGGGCATGGCCGGGCGGCCAACCAGACGAGCCACGGCAGACTGCTGCTGACTCCATCAGCCCCCCCACCATCTCCGCATTTCGCCCCTCTTCTTTCCTCTGACAAGGCGGAGAGATGCTCCTCGCGCATAATCTGCTAGGAGTTCTGGGGAGGGGGAGGGGTAGTGTAAGAAATACGAGAAGCTACACGGCCCAGAGTTAGGATGCATCGCGAAAAGCTCCAAGAGAGACGAGCTCGAGAGAGAGAGTGTGAAAAGGC
Source organism: Denticeps clupeoides (assembly GCF_900700375.1). Taxonomy (NCBI): domain Eukaryota; kingdom Metazoa; phylum Chordata; class Actinopteri; order Clupeiformes; family Denticipitidae; genus Denticeps; species Denticeps clupeoides. The sequence goes on along the minus strand of NC_041726.1, from coordinate 4,064,572 downwards.
AGGCGAGAAATAGCTTTTCCTTCGGGTCTCTGACCCAACGTGACCGGGTCTGCAGCGGCACGTGGTGAGTCCCAGGCCGGAGGATGGCAGGAGAGGAGAAAACAAGCCGTGATTCACGACCTCGGCTGCAGGACGTCGGGTTAACCGGCGACCTTAGGAGCCATCGCCGCAGGCCGAGAGATTCTGCGGCTTCCTGTGCCGTTCCCAGACAATGCATTTTTCCCCCCCAAACACCGGATCAGTTCATAAATCACCGTACGAGACGGAACCCACATGATTTGTCTGACATTTCAGCGGGCTGCAGCCAGCTGCATCAAACCGGTCCCGAAGAGTATAAAATATTTTACATATTTCTTTTCTTCTTATACTTTATCTTGTTTTTTACTAGGGTGGTAGTAGCCTAGTAGGTAACACACTCACCTACGAACCAGAAGACCCAGGTTCAAACCCCACTTACTACCATCGTGTCCATGAGCAAGAAACTTAACCCTGAGTGTCTCCAGGGGGGGACTGTCCCTGTAACTACTGATTGTAAGTCGCTCTGGATAAGGGCGTCTGGTAAATGCCGTAAACGTAAAATGTAAATGTAGGTATTACGGATTTAGTATTATTACCATGCCGGTAGAAGCGAGGGGGACAAACGCCCTCAAAGACTAAAAGTTTTGGATGGAAAGGACGTGTGCCACACCCGTGAGCATTAGTTCCGGGGTAGAGCGGTGAAAGGACAAGATAAGTAGGAGCTTTAAGTCCGACTCTCCCCTGCGCGGATTTAATCCCGAGCCGCGACTTGCCCCCGCCTTCCTACCTGCCGCTTAATAGCAACTCTCACAGCACGGCGACGCATTAAAGTCCGATCCGTCTCCGCCCGCCAGACTGATAATGACATCCTCCGCCGCCTCCGGAATCCTCGCGCCGATGGCCGAGCGCTAGCTGCTCTACGGTCGCACTTATCGTTGTGGGAGACGCACGTGGCTTCGGCCCATGGCGCAACAAACCGCGTGACCCCCTGCTGCCGGAGCAGGATAATCTCTGATTTGACCGTATGATGGGCCCAGACGTGGCCGTTGTGGAGTTCTCGAGGTCCACGGTACGTTACCCACCGAGGGCGCGAGTTCTACGCCGGTGCACCGCGGCGTCCTCTCCCTTCGCCCGCTCTGCACGGTGGACTGGCTTATCACCGGGGCTCTGCTGCCGCTGGTGTCGAAGGGTCGTTGTGGGGGACGCACGTGGCTTCGGGTGGGGTGTTTTTTTGGCCCATGGCGCAACAAACCGCATGAGCCCCCCTGGTGCCAGAGCATTGGGCGGTGGTGGCCTAGCGGTTAAGGAAGCGGCCCCGTAATCAGAGGGTTGCCAGATCGAATCCCGATCTGCCAAGGTGCCACTGAGGTGCCACTGAGCAAAGCACCGTCCCCACACACTGCTCCCCGAGCGCCTGTCATGGCTGCCCACTGCTCACCAAGGGTGATGGGATAAATGCAGAGGACAAATTTCACTGTGTGCTGTGCTGCTGTGTATCACATGTGACAATCACTTCACTTTATATTTATATTATATTAGGATAACCTCTGATTTAACCATATGATGGGCCCAGACGTGGCCATTGTGGAATTAGGCAGGAGTTCTCGAGGTCCACCGAGGACGCGAGTTCTACGTCGGTGCACCGCGGCGTCCTCTCCCTTTTCGGCGAGAGGCGAGCTTCCCCTCCTCCAGCTGCCACCAACAGCAAGTGTCACAACTGCGATGTCAATTTTTTATTGTTTTTCGTTTTTCCTCCCCCGGTAGCGAAAGATCAGAAAGCAGCCGTCCTTTTTTCCAGACCCCGCCCCCTCCCCTGCCGTTGCCGGGCCGAAATGTGCCTGTGCGCAACGGTGGAAATATTAAACTTGAGGTTTGTCTGTGTGACTTGGAGGACGTCCAGCGCGAGAGCGGCAGGCGGCACGAACTTTGGTCCCGTCCCTGATGGATGGATGTTGACGCCGAGCGCTTCGGCAGAAAAGGGACACGACGGGGAAAACAGCGCGGTTTGCATGAGAGGGCTGAGCACCGAGGAGGGGACGCTGTCCGCCGAGCGGCGGGAGGATGCGACGGGGCGGCCTTTCATCCAGCCTCTTATTGGGCCAAGCTGTGCTAGCTCCAGGCGTCCCGCTCGGGATATGGAGCCGATTACACAATCCCAAAAAAGTCCCCACTGATCTGACAAGCGGAGAGTTTTCATTTAATGCTTTTTGGGGGGAAAAGGGTGACCATGCCCTGCAAGTTGAAGGAAGAGCGTGTGAGGGAAATCTCACACTTCATCTAGTCATGCAGTTTTGCATAAAATAAGTGACGAAATAATAAGTCAATACCTTACAAAGACCTTTTTCTATAAGAGTCATAACTGAATTAAAACATTGATTATGTATCTTCATTTTTGGTTTGCAGGACCTTTCAAAGCCCATTCAGACATACAGTACAGGCCAAAAGTTTGGGGTGAGCTTGTTGGGGTCAAGCTCACCCCAAACCATCTGGATTGGGTTCAGGTCCGGTGACTTCCTGACAACTGCTTAACAAGGACATGCCATGAAACAAACCAGAGGGTCACCACAGCCACCCCCACCGTTACAACTACAGCTATAGGGATCTTCAAATGGACCAGTAACATCATTATGGACACGTAATCTAGACCATGACACTGACTACATCCTGGACTTCTCCAACCCTACAACTGTAGGACTTATTATATATCATCCCCAAACCCTGCACTGACACCATTTGCAGGCTCACTCTACCCTGGAAGGGGGGTCCCTCTCTGTATCACTCCTTCCCAACATTTCTTCCTTTCTTTTTTTCTCTCTCCTAGAGTTTTTTTTGTGTGAGTTTTGTCCTTGTGTGCAGAAAGGTCAAGTGTGGGGGGTGTCAACTGTAGGGCCTGTCAAAGCCCATTGAGACATACTGTATGTGATTTTGGGCTATATAAGAAATAAATGTTGTTGTTGTTGTTGTTGACTGTGGAGTCCAGGTCTCCACTTTTTGTTAAGTACATTACTCCACACGTGTTCATTCATAGTTTTGATGCCTTCAGTGAGAATCTACCAAACGTAAATGGTCATGAAACATAAAGAAAACACGTTGAATGTGAAGGTGTGTCCAAACTTTTGGCCTGTACTGTACTGTATGTGAATTTGGGCTAAATAAGAAAATAAATGCGATTGCTACAGTTAGCATCTATGGTCCCAAGAAGACTTGGTGAATTAAGAGCAAAGAGGGAAACCGAGGAGGAAGGGAGGAGACGTGACCTTGTGTTTCCCTTGCTCAACTGACTAGCTGACAGGTAAAAAAAAGTGAAGTGATTGTCCTTGTGATACACAGCAGCACAGCACACAGTGAAATGTGTCCTCTGTATTTAACCATCACCCTTGGTGAGCAGTGGGCAGCCATGACAGGCGCCCAGGGAGCAGTGTCAGTGGCACTTTGGCAGATCGGGATTGTCCAGAATGAAGGTCAATCATCAGTACATTGAAGTGAGTTGTTGTAAGTTCCATGAAACTCAGAGACCTTTAAATAAATGTAGTTTTGAGTTACAAGCACTGTCTCTAAAATTAAATGAAAGATCCTTAATAAATTAAACATGTGTACAGTTTTGAACATTTCAGTAGGTTTACACCATAATGCTTTCTTATTCTGTGAAATCCTGATCTGATGCCAATTGCAGTTTTGTAATGAATTTGCATTTTTGTGATGAAAAAAAAATGAATTCCTGAAACCTTTCAAACTCTCCTCCTACAAACACACAACAGCTATGCATCCCCAGCCAGTAGATGGATGGTTGTTAATACAGATGTAGAGATGCATCCCTTCTTAAAATCCATGGGATTTCATAATACATTTTATGGTATCTAAAAAAACATGTTGTTGAGAATATTTGGTTGATCAAATGACCTCCTTCTGGTAAAGGCTCCCCTCATTTGCATAAAGGGTGATTGTAATAAACAATATTAATTTCTGCAATGGTTCATTACAAAATGTATCGTATTTATCAAAGTTATCAAAATTTAGCTGGTATGCACATATCCTTGAATTTTTTATTTATTTACTTCATAATTTGTCTTTAAATGCCAATTACGAATGAAATAATGTTTAGAATTTTTGAACACAGCAAAAAAGAAATGGCACCATGTTCCACAATACAAGATGACATCAGTCTCTACTGTTTGAGAAACACACACACACACACACACACACACACACACACACTCCCAGTGTCTTTCCCACTGAATATTCAATGATACTAACGATATACCTAAACACACAACCACACACACATACGTTCACAAAGGGGCCCTCAGAAGCTGGGTGTTGAGCAGCCTGTCGACCACAACACAGGCAGCGCGCATGTGAGTAGAGGGCGGCGATGTGGACCATGAAAGAGGTCTCTAATGTGGGCCCTGGCACGACAACCCGGCGTCTGAAACAATCGCTATCTATCGCACAGCACTCACTGCTCTGGCTGGAGGTTCAAAAGCGTCTTCCTGTTTGGAGAGGGGCTGATATTTTACTCATCCACCAAGATGAATCACTCAGACAGACGGATGAGGGACACCTGCAGAGATTCCCACATTTTCTTTTTTTACTTTTTAAACTAATTATTTACAAGTAATAGACTACATTGCCAGATATAAAGGAAACAAAAATACATCACTCCGTACATCTATTAAAGCACGGCTGCAGCCTATGCATGACGATTCGTATGTACGGGTGACTCAGAGAACGCGAGACAAAGCTTCGTGTCCCTGTATGAGAGCGCGGGAGCATCTTGATCTTTCTTTCTGAGGTGAAATGAAGGCAGCTGTGGGGGTTGAGTCTGTTTCCTCTCGTGGGCGCTTGCTCATCAAACGCACTTTGCTGTGTGGAGAGAAAAAGTTGGAGCTCTGAGGGTGGTGCCAGCCCCTGGCTTTAATCGACTCGGCATCTGGCCTAATCTGGCACAACAGTTCTCCTGGTTGGTACTGTTTGGGTCCCCTTTGAGACCTGGCCCTCATCTGGCAACCACGATTAGGCCCACGTTATCCTGGTGGGGTACCGGTTGGTTCCCCTTTGGGATCTGGCCTCCTCTGGCACCACAATTAGGCCCACATTATCCTGGTTGGTATGGTGTGGTTCTCCGTTGGAACCTGACCTCCTCTGGCAACCAGATTAGGCCCACGTTCTTCTGATTGATACCAGTTGGTTCCCTTTTGGGACCTGACCATCCTCTGGCAGCACAGCTAGGCCACAATTCTCCTGGTTGGTACTAGTTGGTTCACCTTTGGACCTGACCTCCTTTGGCACCAGGATTAGGCCCCAAATTATCCTGGTTGGTTTCCCTATAAAACCTGGCCTTCTCTGGCACCAAGATTAGGCTCACTTTCTCCTGGTTGGGTCTGTTTGGTTCCCTTTTGAGACATGACATCCTCTGGCAACACAGCTAGGCCCAAATTCTCCTGGTTGGTACTAGTTGGTTCACCTTTTGGACCTGGCCTCCTCTGGCACCACAATTAGGCCCATGTTCTCCTGGTTGGTATTGGTTGGTTTCCCTTTGGGACCCTGGCCTCCTTTGGCACCAGGAATTAGGCCCACATTCTCCTGGTTGGTACCGGTTGGTTCTCCTTCGGAACCTCACCTTCTCTGGCACCAAAATTAGGCCCATGTTTCTCCTGGTTGGTATTTGTTGGTTCCCCTTTGGGACCCTGGCCACCTTTGGCACCAGGATTAGGCCCACATTCTCTTTGTTGGTACCAGTTGGTTCCCTTTTGGCACCTGGCCTCCTCTGGAACCATGATTAGGCCCAGATTCTCCTGGTTGGTACCAGTTGTTTCCCTTTTGGCACTTGGCCTCCTCTGGCACCATCATTAGGCTCACATTCTCCTGATTGGTACCACATGGTAACCCTTTGGATTTGGTCTGGCTTTGGCACCACTATTGTGCTAACTAAAACCCCTTTTCCACTGGTGGTTGCCAGTGCTGGTTGACGACACGTGAATGCTTACAAATCAAGGCCTACTGCAGTAAGCAAATTAATAAATTGACAAATTATTGGACATTAACTTAAGCTGTCACGTTTACTCTGCCCACCTCTTGTGATGTCATGGGTTGTTGGCTCCAGACAGGTAAAATGTTGGTGCTAGTTCAGTGCAAGATTGCTGCTGTTTGCAATTCTTTTTAAGTTGAAAAACGTGGCATGGGATCCAGACTAGTGCTGAGCACATTGCCAAATCAAGAGCACTATGGCACGACATCCTAATGAGTATTACAAAGGGATTTATTTTCAAATTAAGCATGTTTAGCATGCATTTAAATGTATTATTATTACATTACATGATGTTATTAGCTAAAGTTTAGTTAAGTGCTGGTTAGTTTACATGTTGCATTTCGAACAAAATAGCAAAATTACCAAGATATTACTGAATTGGCCCTTAAACTTGACTTTTCTTTGAAGCTGTTCTTAGAAAGGTACCAATACAGTGTTTCTCCATGTTTTTTTTGCAAGAAATTTTAAATGATTTAAATGTTTGTCGGGGTCAGTTGGAAGACAAAGTGCCGAGTGCAGCAATGGAAAACAGCTGATGCTGGACCCCTGGGGTCAGTATGAAGACCACTTACCGTATCGTAAATCGACTGGAGGAAATAAAACAAGTCCACAAGGACAACAAAAGTTCAGACAATGAAGACAGAAGTGATGACAGAATATCAAATCAAAGGCAGAAAAGGGCCAACCTGTGATAAGTCAAAACAAATTAACTAGAGCGCTAAGCCGCCTCGCTCTGAACTTTACATCTTGATATCGTTTTTTGGGGGACGTCTTTAGAAGTTACCCGTCCTGGAGGGGAAAAAAAACACCAAAGCGCAGACTATGTACCGGAAAAAAAAACACTTCAGATTTAGGTCACCAACCCCGGCATCACAGGCCTGTTTGTCATCATTATGACAAATGGGGATATCGATCACACTGTCCCTTTATTCTGGCGCTAATCTTTAGCCAAAGGCAGTGCGGTGAAGATCAGCCTTCCCTCGGACCCAGGGGGAGATCTGGAGGTCTGGAAATATTCAGAGAGCGGGAGACAGATAAAGTGACGGCTCGACTTGAACGGAGATAAAAGTCTTTAGGAAATGCTTCAGATTTCAACTGCAAAACATAAAAAAAAACTCTCCTTGTCAGATTGGATGTAATATTGCAGTAAAAAAAAATATCAAAATGCATAATTCTACATATACAGTAACTGAAGCTGTACTTTTTCTACGCTTACAAGTTTTGGAGTTATATATCAGATTCCATTTGAGATGTTTTGCGGGTATGAAATAAATGAGTAAATGCATACATTTTTTTATTGCATGCCTCAATTAAATGACTTTTGGATACATTAGACTGGAGTAAGGAATGCCACTCACCACCTGTTATTTGTGGTTTTGTTTGCTAAAGTTGTGCTAATACTTATTATTTCAGTCATATATCTGTATGTCCATGTATCAGCTAGCGAGCCAAGATTTATTTGTTTGGTTGTGTGTATGTGTGTTTTTTTGGCAATGTAAAATCCATATGAAATGAGTGACTATTATTTAATATTATCATTGTTGTTGTTGTGAAATGTCAATTTCAACTAAATTCCATGTATAAATTCAAAGGAGGTAAAAAAAATAATAATAATAACTTGGAAGATATTTTTCAGAGGCCACATTGTCTTCCAGTCTCCACAATTCATGTCAGTCAGTTCATAATGAGAAAGGAAGGGTAATTACAGGTCGGTTTCCTATGCAAAATGTTAAAAAAGTAAAAACAGAGTTCTCCAATTAAAGTTCTCATCAGCTACCTCTCCTAATTAAGACATATGGGTGACATCCAGCAGGGCACACACACACACACACACACACACACACACACACATATGTATATATATATATACATAGGCAGGTATCCAGACTAGGCCTACATGCTGCACTCCGTATATAATGATTATATCTGTACTCTGACCTACCAGAAAGGCCTTAATGGGGAGACGACTGCGTCTGCAGCCCACAAACATGGTGCCAGTGAAGCTGGCACCATCCCAGAACCACATCTTTAAGAGTCCTATCACGCCATGCAATGCACGGGCTGGCCACAGCGCATGATTAAACCTCATGACTTCAAACTTTCCAAACTCCTGGGCTGTCAGAAGCCAGCCACATCACCAGGACCCTGAGCTCAACTCACCATGCAGAAGTGAACAATTTGATTGCAAAACTTTTTTTTCTATGATTACAATTTATTGGAATAGAAATATAGTTATTGTCAAATAAATGTTAACGTTGAATTGCAGTAGTTCTTGCTTGTGCTCTTTCAACTGAAAGGTAAAAAAAATATACAGGAAACAAAACACAGACTTTTGAACGACATAATAAATAGAAACAAAATTCACAAATCATATACTTTATGGCTGTCATTATGGGGGGGAAAAAAAGGATTATGTCTTCAATATTTTGACTCGGTGACTGAAAGCTGTGTCTCATTGGCGCAGGTCGATGTGGCAAGAGTGCGCCCTGCTGGTCGCAGCGTATAGAACGTGCTGCGGCGCGCTGTTCCCATGCTGCATACTAGAACTCCGTAAAAACAATGGAGAGCGTTTCTGAATCGTTCTACGTCCAGAACGCAGCAGGTCATTAATGGTCAACAGAAACTTTTATGCGGCAAACGGCGAGAAGCGTATGCGTTCTGTCAAAATGCTAATTGTTCTTGCCATTAAAACGCACACAGTTGGTATGACTGTAAAAGGAATGATGTCATCTGACAACTTTAACCACAGACCACCCAGGTCAGTGCTTAATTGGGAGAAAATAGTGGGTGGGGGGGGGGGCTATTCTGGTGAATGAAACTATATTCCAAGGGCCCATCGGATGGCAAATAGTCACAGCTGTTTCTATGAAATGGAAAATATTGTGTATCTTGTAATTATCTGCAGCACCTACATTGTTTTTTTTAATGGTGTCTCATTTCTGGTATTTTTGACAAGTAGAATGGCTTTGGCTGTGAAATTCAAGCCAAAATAATGCTCAAAGAACGATGTACCCCCCCTTTAAACACAACCAATCTAACACGAGTGAAAGGAACAGAACCTAAATCGGACATGGCCCTCCCGAACCCCTGTCTCAGGGTGCCCCGCCCCTACCAGTGTTTGGGAAGGAGTCTCGGCAGCTAACCGAGGAACTCTTGCATGAGCAGCGGGCTGAAACAACACGGCACAGGCAAGCGCTTCCATATGTGACCCACGTTCAAGGCGAAGGTCCTCTCCCTTTCACTCTGCCGGCCCGTCTCTCCCCCGTTCTCAGGCGGCGGGGTGGAAGGTAAGCCGACTGTTGGCCGGCCCTGCGGCCGACTCCTGAGATACGGGAAGGCGATAGGGCCGAGAATAATGGCCGCCCCCCCCCCCCAATCAGACACTCAACCCGAGGGCTGCAGATAACCTCTGGCCTGCTATGGCAGCTTTTTCCAATGGGCATCGACACTGGCGCTTGCTTACCAACACAAAGGGTCAGCTTGAGAACTGGGACAGATCACAAAACAAGCAGAACTGAGTCAGAACTCCAACTTCCGTTTGTAGCTAAAATGGTCAGCTAAAAAACAGTATTAGGGCAGTAAACAGCCAATTACACGCACAGAAACATTTTATGTGTGTGATCAATTTGCTCACCCTGAATTGGACCGTAGCTACCTGTTACAGCCATTACTACCATACCAAATGATCATTTTCGTCATGGTTGACATTATCGTTTTACTGCCTTATAATAGGTGAACAAACACGAGGCAAATTATTTAATTTTTAAAATCCCATTATTTACTCATTAAATCGAGTGTGTTGCAAACGTCCAGAATGGCCATTGCGGTGTACGGTATTTCACATTAGCCATCACTTACTGTGCTTTCTTGAAACTAGCAGCTATTATGGGACTACCACAAGTTTAAAAAATCCCTATGAGATTCCCATGAGCTAATGGCCCAGAAAAATGTAATGAGAAGCTTACACACACACACACACACACACACAGTCACACCAAAGCTTACAAATAAATGTGTACACCAAAAAAAATAAAAGCTTCTTTGACCTTGTGAACGTCCAAACCCATTGAGGTGGTTTCCAGGGCGGCAACCCCTAAGAGCCCAAAACGGCCGAGGCTCATGTGTGGTTCACTGAGCGCCAATTACTGCCTTAATATCATAACCGTCGCAAAACAAGTCCCCCAATGGCCCGGAACCACAGAGACCCGCAGCTCTCTGGCCATCTTTCCGCTGCGGCTCATTAATGGCGCCGTGAGCTTCTGCTGAGCGAGACCAATTCCTGGACCCTGTGACCCGGCTTCTCTGTCCACGCCCACTCCTGAGCCCTCGCCAAACCCGACGCGAGTCCAGAACCGTCGGGTGCACCCAGGCAAGCGCTTGTGAACTCGATCGCTGTGTCTTCGCTCGCGTTTTACTACTGAAAGTGGACATTTATCCCCTTCGCTGGAAAGACTGGTCGGTGCTGCATCCGGCATTACAAGCTCGCAGAGAGCTTCAAATCTGCTATGAAATTTGGGAGGGAAGAAAAAAGTGGGCAAACACAACCAGGCGAAGGAAAGGCCTCTCGCTGTTTTCCGAAACATTAACATCGGTCGGCCGCAAAAATCCTTCAAGGACAATCAAGTGGAAGATCTAATACCTCCGCTGGAACATTTTTCAGAACACCGGATGCCAAATATAACTTTCCTGTCGTCTGGCTCTCAAGAACCGTTCAGAAAGTAAACCTGTACCAGCCCGATTGATTGTGGCTAGTGTGGGGAATACATGCTGGAATACCAGGAAGCCTGACCTCGGTGAGACCTCTTGGTCCACTACGTGAGGGGACGATCCATGCATCTGCAACGTCACCCAAGGAGCGTCCAGCCTTGGGAATGACAGACCTTCTCTTTCATAAGAGTTATAAAGCCAATCATGAACTGGAGACCCAGTGACTGGCGCCTAATTTGATTGTGTCGGACAATGGACACTTAAGGACAGCGCGATCTCCCACCACTTGGACACAGAAGAACCTGAACACGGCCTCACACTACAGATATTCATGGCTGGCAAGATGTCGCGGAAATGGAAGCTTCATTGCATTAAGAGCTTAAGACCACTAAATAGAGTCACGCACAAGGACACTGGAGTACACTAAATCCCAATCATAGAACTCGATACAAAAAAAAAAGCGAGACAATGTCAAAAAGGGACATGGTGGGGTCAAGAGTTCAGAGCACTCCCAAGCCCCACCCGCATCTCTATCCAGGCTCGGTCGTTGATGGCAACCCGCGAAATGCTCTCTCCGGAAAATCATGTAGTTTTGTCATCTTGCATTTCTTCTCTGGCTTTATATGACAAATACTGACAACCCATGACTTGAGGGGATTAATCCAGTACAGAGGGATTCACAATGTTAGTTTTGGCCCGATAATCGTCCGATTGCTTCCCAGGAATGGCCATCCATTCCTCTATGAAGGGGGAAAAAAAAGAATGTTGGCACTTCAAATATGAAAGGAAACAGGAACGGCCTTAATGGTGGGAATTTTAACGGCGCTCTAGGTCTGAAATGACGGACAACCGCACAGGCAACAAGCTTCCAAATTACCCCAGCGCCCGGACCCTTTGCCACATTTTCTGGAACGGAGCTGCAACAGTGAATCAGGGTTAACCAGAAACCACCCCAATCATCCAGTGAGAGGACAGCATACTGGGATTCCTTGTTTGAACCGGGGTGGCTTTGCCAAATGGGGGAGCATTAAGGATCACACACATGGTTGTGCCGATAAGACACAGCATTACAATTAAAGCAAGACCCTATTCTTCCCCATACAGCTGCCGAACGCACAGCTGCGTTTCTGCCTCTTTCAACTCCGGGAATGAAAAGCATAGGCCGGAATTAAGCAAGGACTTGCCCTCAGGGCACCACACAAGGGTCTGAGGTCGGTCTGAGGTCCAAAAGTGGCAAAGAGCACATGGCACAAATATCTTTAAGTTTGGAGTTTTAACAAAACCATTTTCAAGTGAATGTGATGTCACCAAACAATTTCACCAAAATATTTGCTGTTGTCATGCTGGTTTGACATGGTGAGGCAATAGATCTTGAAAGATGGCTGGACGTGATGCTGACCCATAATATGATAATATGAACATGATAACCAGGACAGGGGAAGACATGACCCGACGGCGAACAGATACGAACAGGGCAGCTTTATACAATCAGACACAGGTGAAAACAATCAGGAAACATTAACACAGGACGACCATGAAACTCCGGTCCGGATCCCGGAACCGGAGTAGCCCCTTCCGGACCGGATCATGACAGCGGTCAGCTTAAATAGCCGCAATCAGGCATTCATTTATAAATGGAGAAACCAATATTTACAAGATGTGTTCTCAATTTCATAGAAAGGGCAACTGACAAGACACTAGCATAATTATTCAATATTCTAGGTGCTCACAGGGATCATATAATACGGGCAATGTAAGGAAAGCTAATAGATTGATAGCCAATTTTACCACATTATAGTGTGTATACCACACAGCGAGGATTTCAAACTCTACAATTCATGTGAGGCGAAGGCATTTTTTTTTTGCCACATCACATTTTACCTTGATCAAGGGCACCCAAGCAGGTCCCTCCTCATTTGAACCTGCATCCCTTCTGTTTCGAGTCCGCTTCCTTACCCATGAGCCCACCACTTTGGATCCCTAAACTTAGTTTGTTTCCAGTTTTTCTTTTCCACTCCGTTCTTTTAACGCCTGGAAGTCAACGTGCTAGACAGCTAGCAGCAGTCCACCCTATAACTTATACTGATAATATACCCTATAATGATATACAGGCCCCTACTTGATGTTGCCATATCGTACACTTTGCACCATCCTGACGCCTACATATAAAGCCATTACATATCACGGATCATTGAAAACGTTGTTAGACAGTCATGTTGCTATGTTGGTGGTGAACCGGAGAAACAGAGGCATCGGCAGGTCGGGTTCGCCCAACGAGACCGAGCTTCCCACGACACCTGGCGCTCCGCGGAGTCGCTCATGCAAAAAAAAAAAAGGCCGAGATGCCGGCCAGCACATGCGGCGTCTGTTTAGGTTCAACAATCAGGGAGACAAACTCTTGGAGCTACTTGAACAAACACAGAACTGGAGCCCCAGCAGGTGGTGGGAGTCGACCTGCTCAAATCAAACTCCTCTCTCCTCAAAGCCGAGCAGGGGTCCCATGAGGGCAGGGTCAGGCCTCCGTCCTCGTCACCGTCCCCCCCAACCCTAACCGCGCAGCAGCCTGTGCATGATGGGGAGGCGGTGGGCTTGTCCCCGTGAAGGCGGTTGCACTTGCTGAATAAATGACTGGCCCTGACAGGAAATTCCGAGAGCAATTTTAATTCTGATCAGGCTTCAAGGAAGTGGAAAGAATAAAAACACATCAGTTATAATGACAGGAAGTCCCGAATCACACAGCAAGCAGCTGCTGCCAACAGCCGGATCAAGGAGCCATGAGAACATGACAGGGTTTCTGTGCATACGGGGGAAGATGGAACAAATCTCAAATTTATGAGACAACTTTTTAATGCGGCTGATGACTCCACAGAGATTGAAACATTTCTCCTTGAGACTGAGCAGGCAACCCGGGGGAACATAAAGCTATGCTTTACATTGCGGCTACCTACAGCGTTATGCAAATGCTAAACAGACCTTGTTAAGGGCCTTATCCATATGGAGATGTTTAGCGAGCTCTGGAACCATCTGTGCTTGGCTCTGAGTCCATAGGATGCAATCAAATTAGCAGTGTGCCATGAGTACTCCGCTTTAACAAGGCCATAAATTTGCGGAAATAATTGGAATATGATGCTTCAAATATGATCGAGTTAAAAAAATACAATTCAAGTGCATGAAATGGTGCACTGAGGGCAGGGGGATTAAAATCACTACTGTGGTCGTTTGAGGGCCACCAGTCGAGATCCTGAACCCTCGTGTGAACCATTAACCATGCTAAGAGACTAATGCTGTATTGGTATGTAGAAATCAAGGGAATAATGTGAGCTCGTTGTAATGTAAAAAGCTAATTAAACACCCCTGGTTAAGCACTCTCACTCGCTCTCTCACTCACCCACCCACCCACTTCCCATAACTGCGTGTACCTGCTTAGGTCTGTGATCCCATCCCGGAAAAAAAAATGGGCAGAGGGCGGGGCACCAGATCACACTCGCACATACGGACAATTCGGAGTCGCCCATTCACCAAGAACCGGAGAACCCAGAGGAAACCCGTGCGATCAAGCTCCGCCCACACAAGGTCCAAGCCGGGATTCATACTCACAACCTTGGCGGCTACATTGCAGCCTGGTTAAGCATTTATAATTTTCTAAACGAAAACCTTCTGTTCCTATTATACAGGGCATACTTTTATTTTCATGTTATAACACCAAATGTAATCCAATACTATGCTGTACTGCACCGTATTACACATCACCGTATTACACGTATTACAGATGGAAGGCGCACGGGACCCAACCTCACATTGGGACCTGCAGCCTTACAAACTGTGGATTAAAATAAATAAATAACCGATTCTTCAAGGTACCCTGACCAACCTGTCCAAGTTTTAAACACACGGAATATATCCACAGAGGTGTGTTTCTCTCTAAAATCTTCATTTATAGTAGCAAAAAACAAAAAACACAAATCATGTTTGAACTGACTAAAACAATACAAAAATAATGTAACTGTCAACTCAATATGGTTTTAATTTCATATATTAGATTATGCGTCACTTTTTTTTTGGCCGAGTCCCACATGGCTGTATTGTCAACACTATTGGCTGCTATTTGATTGTGTGTAATTTACACCCATAAGCCATAACATTGTGACCGGTAACTTATCAGCCCCCCCCCTTTAGACACTCAGGGTTAAGTGTCTTGCTCAGGGACAAAATGATAGAACCTGGGACACATGTTACTTGATTTAGCTTATAATAATAATAACAATAATAATCATTGTTATTTTTATTATAGATGCTTGACTCATCACATAAAACATTCATTTGGGGACTTTTTACTTAGTATACACCTGGAGCCGACAATACCCTAGATGGCACAGTCAGTGATTTGGGACTATCTGTTTCTACGGAGATCTGAGCGAGAAAATGGTGGGTGCTCCCTTGGGAGCGGCGGACGGCCCGGCAGAATTCCAAGTGATGTTCTCACAGAAGCCATCTTGAGTTACCCAGGGCCTGCATCCACTTAAAGCACAAGTCAATGCGGTTACTGTGATTTTTTTTTTTTTGAGGGGGGTGGAGGCGGAGGGCTCCTGACAAGCAGGCATCTCTTTTTCAAAGGGCCACTTCTCAGGCCTCTCTCTCAGGAAATGGGGGCCTGCGCTGGTCAAATGGATTTTTAAAATCTGCCGGAGGTTTTCCAGAAGCCAGCAGGCGGTGGAGATGCCACTCTGGCCCGGCCAGCGCGATCCGATGCAAACAGTTCCTTTTAGTACCCAAGTTTAGAAAGCTTTGGTCGTTTTGCCCGCCAAGGATTCATTTGGCGTAAAGCGGTGTCTGCATTTCAGAAGAAAATGTCAATATCTTCCAACAGGTTGTCTGGTAAAGAGTTGCAATGGGCAACTAGAACCCGTAGAGCTTTGGCTAAAAAGAACTTTCCTGCTCTGACAGGGGTATAGTAAAAAGGCATTTTTTCCAGATAGGGAGCGTTTTTTGGGGGGTGTCAACGTACGCGTGAAAATGAATGGTGCCTTTCGTTTTTATGGGTTGGGGAAAGGGACAGTTGGGGACAGGACGAGTAGAGCATGCGAAGGCAGCCGTCCACGTACCCTCCGAGTGGTGCGCAGCCAGGGGCGTCTGGGTCTCTTTTGAGTAGGCCACCACCTCTCTCGGCAGGAAGTCTACCTGTGTGATCTTTGAGGCCCCGAGCCGATGCATCCTCCGCCTGCAGACACAAAAGTCGTCAAATTTAGCAGCTTAACCGCACACCAGCAACACTGACTATAGCACAACACACAAACACACACACACACACAAATACACACAGGAAGATGAGCGAAAAACAGCCAGGTCAGACCTGCTCCCACAGCATGGATCGCTGCCACATCACCACCATGGTTTTATACAGCATTCTCAGTACCCCAGTTCACATTCTTTGCACTCAATCTATCATTCAGTCAACATTTCAACGAGACCCAAAAATGTCACAAAAATCTGCACCGGAGTTTGTTACTCAGTAAACTGCGTTTCACTACATGGAACATGGTCTAAGCTGCCAGACTCAAGGTTATACCTTACGAATGAGCGGGAATTCTAGTCTCCGAATCCCACTTCTGACACAAATTCACCATCGCTAAGGGTGACGGTTAAATGCAGAGGACACATTTCATTGTGTCACCGTGTGCTCGTCTGCAGTGTTTCGCAATGACAATCACTTCAGTTTCACACGGACTGGGAATGAGTGGTCGGTTAAGGGGCTAATTGGGTGTGAATATACACTCAATTGTAGAAGCATTCATAGAAGCATTCCACCATTATGGCAATAAAACACACACACACACACGCATTAACAAGCCTTTAAAAATAATGATAAAATCATCAGGTTGCTTTATAACAATAATTTTACTGCACACAGGCATGCAGACTGCACGTGAGGAGATTTAGATTGTTTGACATGATACTTCCTTTTAGAGCAAATGAGGCTGAGAAACGTGAGCGATGAGACAGACAGAGAGAGAGAGGGAGAGAGGGAGAGAGACGGGGAGTGAGGGAACAGGTACCCGAGCTCTGAGTCGGCCTGCAGCTGCAGCACAGAGGGGTCAGTGTCCCACTGCAGGGTCCTCAAGGGGGCAGCAGGGGGCGCCACACAGGGGAGGGAGAGAACATGCGAGATTAGCCTCCATGGTGACCCACGCTCAAACACACACACACACACACACACACACACACACACACACACACACACAGAAGGGATGATCATAGAAACACAGGGGTCAACCAAACATGTGCTACATCAGGTTCTGATACCATAAAATACCATAGTAAAGAACGCTAGTCTAACGCTACTCTAGTGATATATTTTGTTTTATTGTCAACATTAGATAATGAACATTGTCAGTAATACATTCCATTAGTATATTAGTAGACACAGTAATAAAATACTATATTACATGGTCTCTTCAGGCTAAGTGCTTCAATAGAGATTCTTTAAAAATTCAGGCAAATTTGCCTTGGCCAAAAACGACAAAAGACTGATGGAATACAGTGAGCTAAATTTATATTAATATATTGGCTGGCCAATAAAATTAAATATACTTGTTATTTGACTTTTTAAATTGTCTTGTTATGTACTAGTCTAACGACTGTGATTAAGATATGAAGATATAAATATATACAATATAAATATAAAAATACATTTTGCGGCTATAATTCATAGAATAAGAAGCAATCTGATGAAAAATTGGTTAATGCTTTTGATGTGTATGAATTAGTATGACATTTGAATGTATGTTGTACAGTATGGAATATCACACTACACTTCATGTAACACAAACTGTGCAGCACATGCTTGGCTGCTGCATAAATGAATTTCTTTCATATATGTCGTTCGCATTGCCATGCACTCAGCAATAAGCAATGGCCGCTCACATTCTCATTTAAAAAAAAAAAGGACCTTAGTGGCTGGGAGGGGGACCTTCGGACTTTTATTTATATATATTCATTTATTTACTTGACAGAAAAGTACATATTTAGTTTTCCGACTGGTGCAAAGCACAGCACTAACCATGGGGCTTGTTCACCCAGGTCAAAGGCGTCTTTTGCATTAAAAAACCTTACTTCAGGGCCGTTTATTTTCTATCAAACAATAGATGAAACATTTTTATTACCTTTATGATCATTTAATAATATGATGCATACTAATGTGACCAAGAACAAGGCCACAAATAAGCTGCTTAAAAAGTACAGCTCCTTTGATTCCATTAATATGTGTGCTTTTCCGAGCCTGAGAAGGTGATTGTGGGAATAGGGGAAGAACAGCGCTATCCTCTTACAAAAAGTATAGATTTTTTGGACTTGTGTGCTTACTAATGGCACTGTGACCATAGAGTCCCTCTGGTCCCCCTAGCCACACAGCAGAGGCCACCGGAGGACCCCGCAGACCTCCCCTAACATGCACGCCGCGGCTTCTCCTGCGAGATGAAATGGCTGCCGCAGGATCGGTGGCGTCTCCGTGACAGCATCGGCTCTGCGTGCCACATGATCAGCCCGCCCACGAGCGGCCACCCTGTCCCCTCCAGCGCGGTGACAGGAACTGGGGCGGGTGGCGCGTGTCACATGATCTTTAATTACAGAGCGCTTCTCTGCATGAGGAAGCCGGGGCGGGAGTCGGTGCCGAATCCAGGCCGCGAGAACGCAGAGGCTCCACAGTCCCTGACTAAAGTCTTGTCGCTTGTGTACACATTGACCTCAAGTGCTGATGGAATCTATTTCCAATCAAGATTTTTTTTGGCTAAAAGTCATAAAAGTATAAAAGTATTTTAATATTCAAAGCTTCGTAAGGCCCATTGAGTCCATTGACGTAAGTGACTTAAGACGTAAGTGTTGTCGCCTTGTCATATGAGCTTCACCTGTGACTTATAATGGTGTGTATAAAAAGAACCCCGGTACACTAGACCTTCACATCAACTGCAACTAGACCTCTGCAAACATGCCTGAGATTCACCCTGAGACTAAAGTGTTGATTATCAAGAGGCTGAAGACCAGATCCTCTGCTGATGTGGCAGGCACCTTCAACGTGTAGAGACTGGAGATGTTTTTTTGACAAGCCCAGGTCAGGCAGACCCCGCAAGACAACTGCTCGAGCGGAGCGTTTGTTGGCTCAAAAATCCAAGGCCGGCCCATTTTCCACTGCAGCAGTGCTCCACGAGACCTGGTCACCTGAAGTCCCCGTGTCAACCAGAACAGTTTGTCGGATTCTGTCTCGAAATGTCCTCCACGGTCGAATCTGTGCCCAGAAGCCAGCACTAAAAAAATCAATTGGAAAAACCGTGTGGCATTTGCCAAGGCCCACAGCCTGCTAAAAGGATGGATGCTGGGAAAGTGGCAGAAGGTGGATTTTTCAGATGAACCTTCTGTTGAATTACACCACAGTCGCAGGAGACCTACTGGAGCCCGCATGGATCCGCCCAGAAAACAGTGAAGTATGGTGGCGGAAAAATCATGGTCTGGTGTTCCATCCAGTATGGGGGTGTGCGAGGGATCTGCAGGGTGGAAGGCAACATCAATAGTCTAAAATACCAAGAAATCTTAGCTACCTTTCATATTCCCAACCATAAAAGAGGCCAAATTCTGCAGCAGGATGGTGCTCATCACATACTTCCATCTCCACAAAGTTCCTGAAGGTGAAGAAGATCAAGATGCTCCAGGATTGGCCAGCCCAGTCACCAGACATGAACATCATTGAGCATGTGTGGGGTAGGATGAAAGAGGAAGCATGGAAGACGAAGCCAAAGAATATTAATGAGCTCTGGGAGGCATGCAAGACTGCTTTCTTTGCTATTCCTGATGACTTCATCCGCATGGATGCAGTCCTTCAAGCTCATGGAAGTCATACAAGATATTACATTTGGATCTCACCGCACCACTACTTAGTTTGTTGACATACTTTTGTATTTGCAGTAAATTTGTTCAATTTCTGTATAGGCGACAAAAACGTTTGCCTTGTCAAAATGTGACCTCTCTGTCTGGATTAAATGATGAATCTTTTATTAGTGTAACTAATTCATTTCAATGCATTAGACATCATTTTGTAGGGTTTTAGCGTTTCATATGAGCTATTTCTAGCACCAATTGATTTATTAACATTTTAGGTTAATAACATTTAGGTCAGGTTAGTAGCTGGTGTTTCTAGAAAATATATAAGCGACAAGACTTTTGTCAGGGACTGTACTAATATGACCCAGATTATGTATAAATGTCCAATATTTTACACTTTTACTATTGCTTTAATTTTAACACTGACTTATTATCATACCTATATAACTATATATGTGACAAAATAACCTTTCAGCTTATTCAAGCAAGTTTATTCTATGTCACTGCAGCCGATGTGCTGGAAAGCCATGGAGCATCGGCGGCGGCCTGAAGTGATGAAATGGTCGCGTGATCGGTAGAGTCGGCACAACCACACCGAACGCTCGCGCTTACCTATGTCTGCGGTCCCCGTTCAGGAGAAGCAAGAGAGAGCAAGAGCCAGTGGTCAGCGTCCACCTCTACACCGTTCCTGCCTGCTGACCCCCCCTCTCCGTCTCTGCCCGGACGTCCGTAACCTTGCCGAGAGCCTCCCGGGCGCTTTCATGTCACCACGCCTCAGATATGAACAGCAACACGTGTGCAATATGTGTGTGTTGCCTCAGATGCCTGTTTTTGACGTGGCCAGCTGACCTGCAAAGTCACGCGTGTCAACTTCACTCTTTCTAACCCTGCTGGTGCCAACGACGACTCCGCCTTATTAGCCTATTAATGCATTAATGCGGCAACTGTCTGTGCTGTGAAGGACAAGATGACGTTTCTGGTTACGTGGTGGCCTCCCTGCAAGCAACAGCATTGTGACTCATCCCAACGTCACAATGGCACATAATTATGTGCTCGGATATTTGTATGGTCAGAATACCCATTATTCGCACTGTAATAAAAGTTAACTCCGAGCAGACATAGCTTTTTTTAATTCACGACACACGGTGCAACACCCCACCCCATGTCATCATCTAAAGCGTTTATTGCAGAAATTCATTATTTTCTTGACATGATGTGTGTATAGAAATCTTGCCCTCCAGACTTTAAAGGTCCCCTATCATGAAAATGTCCCTTTGTGAGATAATTTAACATTAATGTCTATTGTCTTGCAGTGGCTAGAAATGGCGATAGGTGTAAAGGGCGTTTTGGTCGTTCTGCTTCACCATTCAGAGAGCAGCAGCTCAGACGGTCGAATCCGGAATTTGTCCCCTTATGACATCATAAATGGAAAGGTTACCTCCCGTTTCTCATGCTTTTTCCGCCCAGAGAATTTCCCGCCCCTCCCCTAACACGTTATCTCCACCGACCATCATTTGTCAGTTGAGTGTCAGTTGCTCAGCAATTGGAAGTTAAAAAATGAGCACGAAAGTATTTTTTAGTTCCGTCACGCGAGACTCTGAAGATCCAACGGGTTCATTTGATTTTTTCTGGAAAAACGTCGACACGACTTCCTGTCTGCACCAAACATCGTGGTTGGTGAACGGTGTTGATGACGTCATTCCCGTGAACGCCTCCTCAACTTCTATAGGCCGCTCTCCTCCTCGTCCCGCCCCTCTCCTCCTCATTAGCATTTAAAGCTACAGACGGCGAAACGGTGCGTCCTGGGAAATCTCATCGTGGGACCGGATCAGAGTGGCTGTAATTCTACACCAACCGGAATTTTGGAAAGAGACTTTAGATACAGTATTAGGGGACCAACAAGACCGATATGCAAGCAAACGAAATGTCATAATAGGGGACCTTTATTAATTATTATTTGTTTTTCTCTTTAACACAAGTGAAAAAACTCGCATTAGTTTCACTATTGCCTAAAACTTGAACAGTGCTAAACTTCCACCTACGTAAGAAACATTGCGACTGCTTTTATATGCAGGCTGACCCGGGGGGTGAGTCGGAAGCACAGGAAAAAGTGGTGGCCTAGCGGGTAAGAAAGCGGACCCGTAATCGGAAGGTGTCACTGAGCAAAGCGCCGTCCCCACACACTGCTCCCCGGGCACCTGTCATGGCCGCCCACTGCTCACTAAGGGTGACGGTTAAATGCAGAGGACACATTTCACCTTGTCACCGTGTGCTGGGCTGCAGTGTTTCACAATGACAATCGCTTCACTTTCACAAACGTAGACATTACTGTACATGTGCTAGACAACCGGTCTCACTGGCAGCACGGAAACAAGACTGACGTACCTGCTGGCGGCCGCCCCGTCCACCGACTCCTGACTGCCCGTCTCACTGGGGGTACTCATTGACTTTGAGGGGGACATGGGGGTCGGGACTGAGAACAGCAACAAGGTTAAAATAGTGTAGATGTTGAGGCAAATGCAAACATACGCATATTTCTACTTGGAAAATTCTAAGCAATTTAGCTCATAGCTCATCATTACTTCAAGATTTGGCCACCAGAACGTTGTGAGACACTTTTTGTATCGTTTCTGAATAGCACAAACATTTTTTTGTGCTTTACAAGAGTCCTTTCACTTTTCTCCTCAAGAGATAACCTGTACAGTAATTAAGCTTTAGTTTTAGTTAGTATAGTTTGGTTTAGTGTGTATTTACAGTACAGGCCAAAGGTCTGGACACACCTTCTAAGTCAATGTGTCTTCTTTATTTTCATGACCTTTTACATAGGTAGATTCTCACTGAAGGCATCAAAACTATGAATGGTGTTCATTCATAGTTTTGATGCCTTCAGTTAGAATGTGGAGTTATATACTTGAGACCTGGACTCCACAGTCACCGGACCTGAACCCAATCCAGATGGTTTGGGGTGAGCTGGACCAACAAGTGCTAAACACCTCTGGGAACTCCTTCAAGACTGTTGGAGAAGCATTTCAGGTGACGACCTCTTGAAGCTCATCGAGAGAATGCCAAGAGTGTGCAAAGCAGTAATCAGAGCAAAGAAACTAGAATATAAAACATGTTTTCACTTATTTCACCTTTTTTTGTTAAGTACAGAACTCCACATGTGTTCATTCATAGTTTTGATGCCTTCAGTGAGAATCTACCAACGTAAATGGTCATGAAAATAAAGAAAACACATTGAATGAGAAGGTGTGTTCAAACGTCTGGCCTGTACTGTACGTTTATATTTTTCTTTTATGATTGCACTATGGGGGGGTCTGTGTGAAATATTATTTCAATACACACTATACTGTGTATGCTGTTGTACTGACAACAAACCAATCTTGAATCTCGAATCTTCAATCTTGAATCTTTTATGCATGCCATGCTGCTATCTCGCCACTAGGCGTCCCCCTTCTGCAACTTTTCAAGGGGTTTCTAGACAATCAGTGGATTAGCATTTCTCATTTGAGTAAAAATACCATTAGAAACATTAACCACGTAATTATTCATTAGAAGGCACGGCCCATTTTTATGATTTGGCACTGTCATGAAATGGATGAAGCTTTTTCATACCTAGTGACGGTTCCGGCGAGATCCCAATGCTCTGCAGCAGCGCTTCAGTCTCTCTGCGCTTGCGATCCAAGTCCGAGTCCTCCGGGGCGGCGTCCACCTTCTGCTGCGCCTCCGCCTGCACACACACACACACACAAACACACACACACACAAACACACACACATCACGGTCTTTCTCGAGCGCTTCGGTGGCAGGTGGTGCTCGGACTGACTTTGGCACTCGTCTCTTTCCTCTTCCTCTCCTCCTCCTCCTTCCTCTTCTCCTCCCGAATTTGGGCCAGGCGCTGCTTTTTGCGCTCCAGTTCTGCTTTCAGGTCACTTTTGTCCGCCATTTCTTCCCTCTCGCTTGGGGAAAAGGAGGAGAGTATTACTGACTGTGGCTGAAGCAAACAGGCAACAATTCAAATTGCAAGAGGGTTCTGGAGCAGAATCCTCAATGAGACAAATTTATGCACTTAGAACCCATTAAATTAAAGATCTCGTTTGCAGACGATACACAATATAAAGATTACAAACGAGACGAAAGAACAGGCATCAAGGGCAGCGGACCATGTTGTGCGTGGAATGAGTACTGTATGTGTACAGCCGGATGTAAAATTACTCACCAAAATGCTGTCTTTCAAATCAGGGTCACACAGCCACAGGCCGGGGATGGGGCGTGTCACCAACGGTGACAGTGCAGTGTGCCGAAGGCCTGAAGTCCGGATGTCCCGGTGCACAGAGAATCTGACCACAGCACAAGTGCATGCGTACCGTGCACTAAAAAAATTAATTAAAATAAAATAAAATGATCGTATGACGTCACTGACAGTGAATGTGACGTGACGTCACGTTTGCAATATACTTATATTCGAGTGGTGGGACGCAGATGTGCAGGAATGACGTCGAGCCACCGAGAAGCCCAGGAAAAAATAAAAATAAAATCGCACGTCATACCTTTGAAATGACGCCGTGTCACTGCTGATGAAATGACGCT